>NC_057813.1:266049353-266063813 GCF_018294505.1 Triticum aestivum
TGGATGAACAGTAGACGATGGAGGGGTGCCCGTGGAGGGGTGGTTGAACAGGACCCCGTGGTGTGGAGGGCTAGATGAACAATAGACGGTGGAGGGGTGCCCATGGAGGGGTGGTTGAACAGTAGTCGGTGGAGTAGCGCGCAGTGGAGGCTGGATGAACAGGAGCCCATGGAGGCCGGAGGAGGTCGACGGTAGCCCGTGGAGGTTGGAGGAGGTCGACGGTGGAGATGAACAGTATCCCGTGGAGTCCCGTTTTGCGGTACGCCACACCCCCCCTGTTTCGACCATAGCGCTCCAACACAAGTATGTTTTGTCCGTTTTGCGGTACGCCACACCCCTCCCGATGAACAGGACCCCCGTTTCCACCGTAGGAGGTCCGTTTCCTCCGTTTTGCGGTACGCCACACCCCTCCCGATCAATAGGACCCCTGTTTCGACCGTAGGAGGTCCATTTCCTCCATTTTGCGATATGCCAGGCCCCTCTCGATCAACAGGACCCCGTTTCGAACGTGGCCGCTCGAACACAAGGCCGTTTCCTATGTTATGCGGTACGCCAGGCCTCGTTTCCGTCGCATGTTCCGTCCAAGCCCTCCCGATGGACACGACCATGCATTCCGTTCCGACCCAGCCGGTTGGCTCCCCACGAACACGACGATGACACTGTTTCTCCGTTCCGACCCAGCCATGTACGTATGCGCGATAGGTGTTAGAGACCCTGCCCGTATGTACGTACGTGGCCGTATTTTCTTTCTTGCACCCTCGCCAATGTACATACGTGTACATGCTACGTGCGCGCCTCTACCTCTACGACACGTGCGCGCCTCTACATCGACCAGTATGTACGTACACGTTCGCGACCAGAATCACAACGCTACGTACGCTTCGACCAGGTGGGACCCGACTGTCAGGCACTTCCTTGCATGCGAAGATGTAGCTGGTGGGTCCCAACAGTCAGGGGGGCGAATCTTTTTTTTGCCCGGACGCACTTCCTTGCGTTCGAAGATGTAGCTGGTGGGTCCCAGCAGTCAGGGGGGCGAATCGTTTTTTTTTTGCCCGGACGCACTTCCTTGCATGCGAAGGTGTAGCTGGTGGGTCCCAACAGTCAGGGGGGAACATTTTTTTCACGAAATATGGTGGCCCGTCCGGTGGGTCCCCGCTGTCAGGTGGATGAATAATTATTTTGCGCTTAATAAGGAGGCACTTCCTTGCTGCGGCCGTGGACCCAGCTGTCAGCCTCTCCATGTACAGTCCACGTCCGATGGAAGCCGTTCCTTGACCATGTTGACAATGCCGCGCCGAGAGCACCAGGGTAGTGGACGACGGCGAGGCCTAGGAAGGGGACGACGCAGAGCCGGGGAAGACGCGACAGTGGATGCCCACGCGTAGAGGAGTACGAGGGTTCACTGGTTCACTGCGGTGTGAGACTGTTGTCACCGCAGAATAACAGGGGGTGTCGGTGAGTAGAGGGATGGCCTGGCCAGCGGTGGGAGTAGTAGGGGGCGGTGAGGCCTCCGCCGCATCGCAGCCGGCCACGGGAGGCAGGAGCACGAGGCACGACCGGCGCTGGTTTGGGCAGCTGGAGCAAGAAGACCAGAGGTTGAAGAAGCACTACGGCCATTGGATGGACATTGTATGGTCACTGGAGCTAGAATCGTGCATATTGACTAAGTTGACAAAGCCCTCCATCCCCGTCAACTTAGTAGGCCCACAAGTCAACCTGCCACTATACTGGGTCCCAGCTAACAGGGGGAGTATTCATTTTTTTGTGCGCAATAAGGAGGCAGATATAGCTGGCGGGTCCGAGCTGTCAGAGCCGGCCGCGGGGAGGAGGGAGCAGGCAGTCCTGCCGGCGCGTGTTTGAGCGGTTGGAGCAGGAAGAGAAGAGATTGAAGAAGCACGACAGCCATTGGATGGCCATCCAACAATCACTACTTGTGCGTCAACCTTTTTTTAGGAAAGCCTCAAATTTGTGGAAAACAGCATACAACCCATCTGCCATCATTTTTAATAATTTACATCCCATTTGCTAATTCTTAAGGTTTTTTTTGGAGCCCATATTCTATTTGTTAGCATTACAGCCCATATTGTGGCCACGGTTAAAAACTTATACGAAATTTTCCATATTTCGGTGCGGTCTGAACTGTTTTTAATCCTGAAATTTCGACTCACATTCAAACTGATTTTAAAAATAAATGTATATCAATATAAAATCCAACAAATTCTCCATGCATAAAAATTAATGTAATTTAAAATCTCGAAATGAAAAAAAAGATATTTGAAACTAACTGCCGGTTTGATGTGTTTTAAAAATGTACAACCCATTTCTCATTACTGATGGGCCATTGTCTCGGCCAGCCGAATGAAATCTCTCCTCGTCTTGAAAGATTTGCAGCCCAACAGGCCTGACAAAGCGACTTACTTGGCAAATCACAAAAAAACTGGGCTGTGGCCGTGGACCCAGCTGTCAGCCTCTACACGTATAGTACTCTCCCGGGGGAATGTCGTTGACCACATTGACCATGCTGCGCCGAGAGCACCAAGGCGGTGGACGAGGGTGAGGCCTAGGAAGGGGACGACGCAGAGCCGAGGAAGACACGGCAATGGATGCCCACTCGGAGAGGAGTACCAGGGTTCACTGGTTCGGCTGCGGTGTGAGGCTGTCGTTGCCGCAGGGCCTGGCTAGCGGTGGGAGTAGTAGGGGGCAATGAGGCCTCAACGGCAGCACATCCGGCCACTGGAGGCAGGAGCAGGCGGTCTCCCCGGCGCTGGTTTGGGCGACCGTTGCAAGAAGAGCAGCGATTGAAGAAGCAGGAGGACCGTTCGATTCAAATCCAATGGTTACTGCTCCTAGAATCGTTTGTTGACTAAGTTGACAATCCCTGCGTAAGCGTCAACGTAGTAGGCCCACAGGTCAGCCTCCTAACCGGTGCGCCCCAGATGTCAGTGGGAGGAATCATTTTTTTCGCGTAATAAGGAGGCAGTTGATTGCGTGCGGCCAGGCCACCGAAGGGAGTAGGATGGGCCGGGGAAGCCTGCACGACATCACAGCGGGCCACAAGAGGAGGGAGCAGGCAGTCCCTCCAGCGCTAGTTTTGGCGGCTGGAGCAGGAAGATCAGAGATTGAAGAAGCACGGCGAATAGAATCGTGTGTTCACTGACAAAGCCTTGCGTAAACAAGTCAGCCTCGAAATCTGTGGCGTATACAACCTATTTGCTATTATTTTTATAATTTTTACCCAATTTCTAATTCATATGCAATTTATTGCAGCCCGTTTTCCATTTTTAGAATTGCCAGCCATTTTCTGGTCAGTACCAGGGTAAAAAACTTAACTAAATATGTGGGAAATTTTTGCTGGGGAATGAAATATTCTTAATCCAAAAATTAATAGCCATACTAAAACAAATTTAAAAATAAGTTAGTACTATGTCATGTTAAATCCAATGAAATACGTATAAGATATCAGTGAAGAACTAAATTAAAAAAAACTAATATCCCATTTGCTCGTCTTGAAAGATTTGCAGCCCAGTAATTCGGAGAAAACAAATAGGCCTAGCTTGGGTATTCTTCAAAAAGAAGTACTGGGCTACCTATTTTCCCAAAGAACTGGTGGATGAGCATTTAGCTTTATTTATTTATTTACTTATTTATGTTTAGGGGACCATGAGCATGTACCTGGGCCGGATTCATGTGAGAGCGTCCCTTCCAGTTAATTATGGGCTTCTCTATTGGGCCTTCATCAGTGGGCTGCATGTTATCAACAAGTGGAAAATGTGTTCCGTACGAAAAATAGTATGAGCTACGTACGGTACGGGGCACTAAAGGATCGAACCGTGCAACGACTTCCAAAACATTGTGTTTGTCATTATAACAACACATTTATATTCAACCAACAGACAAAATATACTACTAATTGTACATTGAAAATAGCAGCAGCAGCAACCAGGGCTGGGGGTGCAACAGAAGCTGTAAGCAGGCCAGGAGAGTGAAGTCGCAGCTCTCTCTTCCAAACCAAACATCATCCATCATTACAAAAGGGCTACCAAAAAGGAACAAGTGTATGCATCAAACTAAATAAAGATCCTACTACACCAAGTGTACGCATCTAACTAACTAGCTCAGTTAGATGTTACTATTTATTAAGCTGTGGAGATTGGCTGACGGCTTGAACCAGATGGGTGCCTGATGGGGGAAACTCCAGCCAGCAGGTCGAAGTCTGATACTTGCGACCCTCTCTCCTACTTTGGGGTGCAGTGGTGCATGCAGAGACGCATGGTATGCTGTGTACACACAGTTTTGCCTGATGAACGAAACCGCGCTGCCATCATGATCCTTGCCGTCGGTTATCTTCTGGTTAATCAGATAATTCAGTCCAAAAAACAGAGAGCGTGTGCCAAGGCTACTTACCAGCCTCCAGTCAAAAATTCCTGAAGGCCCAGAGAAGCTGGGATCCTGCTCAAAGACCTTGCAGTGACTGTGATTGTATTTCGCGAAACAACACGTCCGGACCTTTCGCCGTCGTCTGATTGATCCAGGAACCACCTGCAACTACCATGCCGCTTTTCTTTGAAAGGTACTGGGATTAGGAAGGGTAGGGACACCAGGCGGCCTACAACATCATATCAAGTTGGAGTCAAATAAAAAAGGGCTCTTGATTTAGTCAATCTTAAGAACAGCATGTTATGAGCATGAATATTTTTTCAGTAAATGTTGACAGTAATATAAGCAAGCCATCATGATATCATAGGAAAGTAACATACTGCTGTAACAACCGTTTGTAGCGATGGCTGGAGTAGGCCAGCAATACGTCGAGCCATAGAAGGAGTCGATAGCGTAAATGAAGCCCTTGTGTTCAATGGCATCAGAGAACCATGGAGGATGTATGATCCTGCGATGGACGTGCAGATTTATCCACTTACCGCAGTGACCTGTCAGATAGGCGAGACCGTGGTTGAAGAACGCAATTAGCCTGAAATCTTTATAATTCCCAGATCTTGTGGGCACTTGGCAGATTACAACCTTGAGCAAATCAAACTTGGTATCATGTTGGCTACTGTAAGATTCCGAGTATTCTGGGCCGCGGTGCCAAAGCAGTGCAGTGTTAATCGAAGGAAGGGGGATCAATCGCCGGGTGTAGACCTCCACGAGCATCCAGCTGCCGCGACCGTTGATGAGCACCATCCAAGACGTGTTCATGCCGACCCAGTACATACTGTTAATGTAGCTGAGGCTGACGGGGATCAGATCGCAGTGAAGGGGGTTGATGCTCGCCACCCTACGATCATTATGCTGCGTGACACGCTGTTTCTGAAGATCAGGCGGCATCAGCAAGCAAGGAGCTGGCTTAAAAAGCTCCGGCCTGAGGGCTTTGAGTAAACGGTACTGAGATTGTCCACACGCGAAACAATGAGCTTGATTACCTCTGTGGGGAGCGAATTCCAGCCACTCTTTCGGCAGACGCTGCTCGGTTCTGCCGTTGTTAGTGCTTGGGTTTCGCATGAGGGGGGAGGCGCCTTAGCGGGGATGGAAGCTTGGACGAGATTATGTGCGGACAAAGATGGAGAAGCGAATATGTGCTGCGGGAAGTGGACAAGTGATGATGACTACAGCACGCCGCTTGACTTACGAGACACATACTAGCAGCGTAGGGTCATATCGATGCCAGACAACTTGCTTGAGTGATCACAGTACTGGTACTCCCTACAGTACCTACTACAGTACTATGCCCTAGCTTGCTAGAGTAGAGTAGTAGAGTAGGACTCTGCTCTACTACTAGCACCGGAGGAGTAGTATATTCTAATCTAAAATAGTTACAAACTTCGATGCCCGATCGTGGAACGACTACGAACCGTGCTCAAAGACCGTGTCTACGTGGTGTTTGGACTTATATGCAAAAAAATAGCAAGATGCCCGTGCATTGCACGGCACACCATCATCACCAACTCGGTTTTCTATAAGAGTAGATATATATAGATATAGATAGATAGAGACTAGGGAGTACTAGTAAGGACACCATCTACTGCTTCGTGTGCTACTCCTGCGCTCCATTCGGCGGCCGCAATGTCCCCCCTACAGCCACTCCCTCCTGCTCTCCATTCGGCGGGCGCTGTTGAAATCTGGGGAGTGCACTCTCGCGACTGCTTGCAACCACGACTTCACCGACGACGACTTCTTCCCCAACCTCGGCAACCTCTTCCTCAACGACATGGGCGACAACCTCAACGCCAACGGTGCTGCTCCTATTGCACCATATGTGTTTCTGTCCTTCCTGTTCGAAATCATGGTAGAATTCATGTTTCTACTATGTATCCTACTACTATGCTAGTCCACATGATTAGTTTCATCTCTGTTATAGCCGTCATGATTTATTTTGTGCTTATTCGCATTAAATCTCGTAGTAACTTGCTCACATATTCAACTGGCGCAACATCCCCTACAGCCACTCCCGTTTCATGGATGGCCTGGTCGATGCCTCCAAGGAGCCCTTCGTCCACTGCTATGAGTGCCCGATGCTGTTTTGTGGCTCGCCGGCGGACATGGTGCATCACCTCACGAATGCGTGCAACGGTCACTGCTGGCCCTTGGCGGAGAACATCAAGTACGACACGTGCTACCGGTTCACCATGCCGGAGTCGCTGGAGGATCACCGCCGCCTGCTAGTCTCGGAGGAGGACAGCAGCGTCTTCCTCTTGATCGTGGGCACCGGCGAGGCCCGCGCAGGCTCCCGCCCCATCTTTGTAGCGTGCGTCAGGGGCGTCGCCGGTGATGCTGACACTGACACGAGGCAGGTGTACGGGTGCAAGGTCAATGTTACTACCCCTCCGGGTCACGTGGGCGGCGAAACCGGCCTCATCGGACAGACATGGAATCTGAGGAGCTGGGACTATCCCGCCAATGTGGACTTGGAAAACCCATGGCATCTGTTCTATCCTTTACTAGCTGAATCGGTGCACGGGGACTCCAAGGAGGTTCACCTGGACATACGCATTATCAAGTGCACTTAGAAAACATGTAGTGTGTGTGTGTGGGCGCTTATGGCGCGTGTCTTTGCCGATTTTGATTCTGTAAGCTTGTCATTAAACTTGAGTGGCTTTCGCCGCAGTCCTTCCTTTGAACTGCTCCTCTCAGTGAGCTGATGTAAGACACTTTGGGTTTCATTTGATAATGGAACCGGGGAGGAGCCTCCCTGTTCTTCTAAAAAAATACGCATTATCAAGTTAAATGTTGATCATTAGTCTTCGCTCAATGTAATCCCCTGTCTAAGCATGTGGAGACTTCCATGCAGGATCTTGCTCTATTGGAGTATCGCGCATGAATAAAAGTGTATCCGTTTATGGTTTAGTCTAGAATCTTCCATGTATGAATTTTTACTACAGTACTAGTGAAAGACTTACGATGAACCATTTCTTACATCTCCTCTGCCCCCTTGCAAGTCATCCTGATTTTAATCCCTCCGTCTAGGTGTATAAGGGCATGGTTAATATTACTTAATAGTATAGCGGACTGTTGACTATAAGAAAGTGCCATGTCATCTGTAGCCAACATGTATAAAAATCGATACTCAAAAACTAATTCTTAAAGATCATTTCTTGCAAAGCACAATAAGTGTTATTTCTTCACAAGTTTTGGATGTAGGTTGAACAGTTGAACACTTTTGTTTGCAAAAGATACCTTTTTATCTATTTCACCCTGATGTTTGTGAGCTCCAGAGATGAGATAATATCCGAAGAAACCTATCGATACCCGTTACACATGAGATGACCCCCACATCCTTTGTCAAAATAAACAACTCACCGATCAATGCATTTCACTCTTTGGTGCAACGCACGGGCACCTTACTACTATAGATTAGTACGACCAAAAATTGAACTAACATTATATATAGTATGATAAATACTGATGCATGTCACCTTAAATTATATCATTCAAAACTATGTTCAAATACGAATCCAACGATATAGTTTTTGTTGACATGCCCTAACATTTTGTCAGTTAAATCTTCAGTCAAATTCAATGGGGGACTAATAAACCACGACCAATGTAGTACAAGTGTAGAGGGCGGCGCTGCACGGGAGTCTCACCTCTCACCCCGCTCGTGGCGCAGCAGTAAAGCCGTCATATCACAAAACCCAACCACTCCCAGTAATAAATGGCCTGGTAAAATAAACGGACAAGCAACCATCACATCCCTCCGTCTTTTTTGCATTTCATCTCTCTGCATTTACTTTCACCGTTTCATCTCCCACGCTCGATCCGTAGCTACTACTCCTAGGGCCAGTTCTTTTGGCGGCTTCCCCAGCTTTTCCCACAAGATTGGTCAAAGTGGAGAGTAACAATAAGGTGCCTCACTCATTTATTTGGGCTTCTAAACTACTATTCCGTCCTGGTTTATTCCTCACCATTGTAATTTGTGCTAAATTTTGATCAAAGATTTAACTGATAAAATGTTACTCAAAACACTTAGGCGCGGTGCATCTAGGTGTGTAAGTCATCTTACGAAAACCAAATAATCCGAAAACACTTAGGCGCAGTGCATTAACTTCTACCTCGTTTCTTCTTTCTTGACATATCAACCAATAAGAGATAAAGAGTGTGCATGCTTTTAATGACTTGAGATATCAAACACGACATGAAGTGGTTAGTTCATTGCATGCAATACTATTAATTAGCAAATAAACATTAATGTTTCTCGTTTTCTCCTCCTCCTTGGTCACGGTGCACAGAGAAATAACCATAGAGAAGGAAGCTAAAAGTAAACAATCAAATGAGCATTTTTGCATTTGTTTTGCATTGAATCGTTTCACAAGCTTGACTACTGCTGTTTTTCCACTTTTACAAAAACCGCATCATAATGTTCAAACGTGCATTTGCACATACATAAGTAATAGTAGTACTCCCTCCGTCTAGGTGTACAAGTCTTCCCTCCTTCTTGGTCACCGTGCACAACCAAAGATGACTTATTGACCTGGACGGAGGGAGTAGCACAATCTGCAAGCATATATTGAGAGAGACGTGTAGTCCGATAGTATATAGTAAAGTTTGTGCTATATGCACGTACTTGCAAAATGCGTAATAATACACAACGTTTCCAAACTTTCCCTTTTAAATACTTAATTAAGGACGCTAAAAATTCCTGAACGTTCAGGATTTATCATTTGCGTCCCAAAACTAATGAGATCGCCTTACGAAACAAAAAATATACTCCTCCTAAAAGCCACGGCGCTCGCAGGAGCGCTTGCGCGCGCCACGAGTGCCCTGGTGCGCGGCCGTTTCCCAGCGCGCCGACACAACGCCTCTTCCTCAGCCTCGCAACTCGCCAGGTGATGATTGGCGGCTTGCCGGCGGGCGAGCGCGATCTCACCGGTGTGGTGATCCGGCGCCAACAGGTACTCCCGGCTGGAAGCGTGCACCCGGTCCACGTACCGCCAAGCGTAGATGAGGCGCTTGGGCCCTACTGCACTCAGGGCGTCGGCACGGGCGTCCTCCGCTACCCTCACGGCCATCGCACGAGCCTTCTGCCAAAGAACCAATTGCTTGACTCTCTCAGACGCGACATAGGTCTCCCATAAAGCTTGTTGCACGGTGCGCTTCTCTTCCTCGGCCTTCTTCTCCACCTCTATTTTTGCGCGCTCTGCTGGAGGCAAAGCCTCCCACAAGGCGACATCCATTTCTTTCCAAAGCTCCTCAAGGCTGGGGGGCTCGGCGGGCGGCGCGGCGTTCTCCTCGTAGCGGGGAGCCGACGCGTCCTCCGACGCGCGTGCCGGCGAGATTTAGAACACTGACGTGTCCACCTCGACGCATTGCGGTGAGGAGCGGAACACCGACACGTCCTCCTTGACTAGTGGCGGCGAGGAACGGAACAGCGACGCGTCGCGTCGTGGCGAGGAGCGGAACACCGGCGCGTCCTCCTCGACTAGTGGCGGTGAGGAACAGAACGGCGACGCGTCGCGTAGCGGCGAGGAGCGGAACACCGACGCGTCCTCCTCGACTAGTGGCGGCGAGGAACGGAAAGGCGATGCGTGACCGCCCGCACGGTGCAGCGAGGGGCTCCTAGGGCTTGGGAGGGGAGATGCCATGGTGGTCGACATGAGAAGGAGGGGGAGGAGATAGCGATGAACGTGAACGTGAGGGGGAGGAGATAGCGATGTCGTGGGAGGCGCAGTATTTATAGCAAGCAATGGAACACCTACGTAAGATATGGACTGAGCTTCACTGACTTAACTGCAGGTCCAGTTGCGTCACTGACATGTGAGCCAGTACACTGCTGGGCCCGTATGTCAGTGACCCAATGCACCTGAAGTTAAGTAAAAGCTACGTGGGCATATTTGTTGGAGTAAATTATGGGGGAGCGAAGGGGTGGAAATATTGCTGGTCACAATGGATTGGACGAGCGTGGGGGAGGAGAGTCATGCATGCATATTTTTTCACACGGGGTGGAGTGGTGGGACCGCCGGAGGGAGAAGGAGAGTTTGGAAGGCATATTGTTTCCACACATGGAGAGGAAAATATTTGGAGACGAACGGGCTTCCTGCAGGTATGGGGAATGGTGCATAATAAGTCATCTTGCATGCCGGGCTAGGTATAGTCTCAAGTCATTAAAAACATACACGCCCCACATATGTTCATATTTCAAGGTGCACTAAATTATTGCATGAGATGATTAAGGCTGGCCATCATGGTGGTATCTTAGCTAGTACACGGGAATAGCAAACATGCTGATGTGGCAAAGAATTAAAGAAGAGAGGGGGGTTAGACTAACTAGTGTTCATCCATGCATTGGTAAACAAATTTTTTGTGAAGAACGACAACATTAGTTGATTACTTTTGCAGACTTCAAAAACTATTCCACCGCCTCTACTATCTTGCTAAGAGTAGGTGAAATTTTTGAGCCGAGACCTTTAAACTAGAAGGGAGGTAGTGGTACTCTAATAGCTAGGTGTGTAAGTCATATTATGAAAACCAAATAATCCCAAAACACGTAGGCACGGTGCATTAACTTCTACCTTGTTTCTTGTTTCTTGACATATCAACCAATAAGAAATGAGGGTGTGCATGCTTTTAATGACCCGAGACTATCAAACATGACATGCAGTGGTTAGTTCATTGCATGCAATACTATTTAATTAGCAAATAAACATTAATGTCTCTCGTTTTCCCCTCCTCCTTGGTCACGGTGCACAGCCTAAGATGACTTACTCACCTAGACGGAGGGAGTATCAACATGCACAATGTCAAATCAATATTTTTACACTCATTATAATCAGTATTGTAGATATTGATATTTTTAGTATAAATTTGGTCGTCGAATTTCATTGATGCCTGTCAAAGCGTGGAGGAAGCGGAACTTAGGGCTTGCATTGCCTATCTCTACATAGGTATTTCTCTTCATAATCCTGTAATTTTAGAGACTGATTGCGCTTTTGTGGTAGCATCTCTTGCATCGGGGGACTATGCCAGGTCTGCTATGCGTGACCTGAAGATGAAAGCGTTGAGCATCTCGAAGTTGATCAACAATCTTCAATTTTCAAAGATTAGCCGTTCAGCCAATAAGGTGGCACACTTAATCGCTAAGTATAGCTTTGACAATAGATTAGATGGTATTCTTGTAAATAACGTACACCCTGTGTGGTGAATATTGTATCGAATGAGTGTACTGGTGTGGCTGGTTAATTAATATAAGGTGGTGTTTAAAAAAGTATATATTTGGTCAAACACTTTGCAAACGGTTGACGGGAGTAAAAAGGACTAGAGGGAGTATCATGCATGCGGAGTAGGCAAAACAAATTGCTCATTTTTAGCCGTTCGAAGTCTCAAAGGGCGCGACCGCGCGAGGGAGGCGAAGGTCGTGGGAGGCGCGACGGTTGACGGAATTAAGTGAAGTTACATGCATGCGCCGGCATGGCGTGCGAACAGGCAGAAGCTATACCGTGAGGCCTACAATGTGGGTCTAGTAGACATGACATCTAGTGGGTCCCGCATAGTTCTCGAGAACTCTTTGTGGGCTTGCAGCCGTTTATCCACCGGGCAAGCCAGCAACACCACGCCGTTCGCACGCCCTACTCGTCCCCGTCTTCTACCTCACAACTGTTCGTTCCCAGTCGTCCCGTCCTTTCACATTAGTTCTCTCCCAGTTTTTGCGGGGTACAACAATTCAACCTAACCCTCCTCCAAAATCCATGGCCTCCCAAATCTCCATGGTCGCCACTGAGTACCAGGTTAGAGCCATCACCGGCAATCAGTTCATCGTCATCTACACACGTGGATCCGCGACGGTGAAAGCATGGCTTGCTCGCTTCCTACGCATGTTCAACAGTTCAATGGATGAGTGGGTCGCTGGGCTAGATGTTGAGTACACCACAGTCGTGGGAAGAGAGAAGGATCTAAAGGACGAAGAGAGGACGAAGCCCGTCGTGATCCAGGTTTGCGTACATAAAGTTTGCTTGGTCTACCACATATGCCATGCCGACGTTGAGTGCCAGGATTTTAAGAACTTCCTCAAGGAAAAAAGAGTGAAATTCGTTACTGTAGGCTTTAAGAACGACAAAGAAGTCCTGCGTCGGATAGGTCTCGTTGTAGGCCAGCCCTTCGATCTCCAGAAGGCAAGCCTGGTGTCCTCCTCTCAACCTTCAATGCTGACCCTGGCAGTAGCCATGATTGATCCTTCGTACACTAAACTGAAGAAACCTCATCACGAATTTCATCATGCATGGGAGTCGAAGACATTAGATGAAGATCACATCCTGTACGCACCAATGGATGCCTACCTTTGTTTAAATATCTACATGGGTTGGATGAAGAAGCAGAGCCCAGTGTCCGGTTCAAGCAAAGAAGCGTCGACGAAGAGGAAGAGGAAGAGGGACGAGGACAAAGTCGAGGACGTGGACTCGGACTCTGAGTAGGTGGCAGTGTCGTCGCTCATGCTGGTTCTACTGCAGTGTCAAGCTGACTAGTTGCTTAGTTTATTTTCAAGGGTGTGTTGTGCTGAGGCCCCAGCAGAACTATGTTTATGCTCTTTCTCGTTATTTGAATGGTTTAGTACGTAGAGTAGTACTAGTACTATGTCTTACTACTGTTCTTCTTGCAGTTGGTACTACTGCTCGTACCTTCGTGTTCCCATTGTACTTAATACGTTCGTACTAGTAGTATAATTTGGGTCAGTCGATTAGTGAAAGAAGTTCGACGGAGCGAAGGAAGAAGACGGCAGAAGAGGTGGAAGAAGCCCTTCTAGCCATCCATGTTGCATCAAACGGCTCACATGAGTCGACTGACCCAAATTGCTCCTTCAGATTGCGGGATCCACATGACATTCAAGGTCTCGAAGGTAGATTCCGCGTCTGCACCCGGTTTGCGGGCTCGACGCGCGTGCGACCGGCTTCCGCCGTGATAGACACCATGCGCGCCTCCTCCGCGCGGGCGGAGACGACAATGACACCCTAGTTCCTCCTCGCCGGCGTGCTGGAGCATGCGCTCATCCTCCTATTCGTACGCTGCGTGCATAGACGCGGCTCCACCAGCTGCTCGCGTTCTTGGCAGCGCGGCGGCATGGCAAGGAGGGACTACACACGACGTGAGCAGGCGAGCCATCGGCTTCATGGCACAGGGATGGCGGCGACACGGCGGTGATGGGCAAGAAATTGTTGGCCGGAGCAGGCGGGCGCCGGCATGCGCAATGGCGGCGGCGGCATATTGATGAGTGCGCGTATGGGAGCTTACTTTAGTTTTATATGAGGTTTGTCAAACTTAAAAGAAAACCGTACTAGTACACGTAAACATTAGACTGAGGTAGTGCTTTTTTTGTGAAGTTAGTACCACAACCACGATACAGAATCATATGCAAGCGCGTGAACCGCGGCCGCGCGGTCGATCGAACGGTGCGTCACCGTGTCGCGCTCGAAGGACATCCACCGAACCTTTTTGTGTGTGTGAAAACAATCCTCGAATATTACTCAACTTTTTTTTCCTGGGAAAGTTCTTGACGCTGCAATATTTCCATATATTTGAATTTAGCTCCAGTTTGAGTTTATTTGGATTTGGACGTTTTAGGTGCGCCCTAGTTTTTTTAATACTTATTTTGTGTGTGTGACTGAGAGAGAACGTGTGTATGTGTCCATATGTGTGTTGTGGCGGAAGGGCAATGTGGAGACAGTGTGCGTGTGATACAGACATAGAGAGGTGTGAATGTGCAAATGATCATGCATGAGTGAGACATAGACAGATGCCGATACATTGTGTATACATGAGAGAACGGTCTTCTAGTTCACTTATGTGTGTGTGCGTGTGAGAGAGAGAGAGAGGGCGAGAGAGAGAGAGAGAGGAGCATCTGTAACACAACAACCATCTCTCTTGATTCGTCCGTCCCTCGCACGATTGCATGCAACATATGCATCAACGCGCACATTTTGACACCCTCACTCGGCCCTTGCCCACCTAAGGGCCCGCGCAATCTCTTCGTGAATACCCATG
>NC_057813.1:266364240-266499361 GCF_018294505.1 Triticum aestivum
TGTTTGAAAACAGAAAGTTTATCGATGTTGCAAAAATTCCCTAGGAAAGTCAGAATATGATAAATTGTTGAAACTTTTTGAAAAATAACCTCTGATAAATTTTCTACAGTGTAGAAGTTTTATCATGATTTTTGGATTTAGGTAAATATGATGAATCTTGCATTCTTTACAGACTGTACTGTTTTGGCAGATTGCTGTTATGTTTGCATTGTTTGCATATGTTTGCTTGTTTAATGATTCTATTTGAGGATAGGGATATTAAATATGCAGAGGCATTTAGTATGCAATGTTGAATAATAATTTTAGTGATTTGCTACAATATAGAATGCTAAGGTTTTTGCATTGGTTTATACTAACTTATCTCACGAGTTCTTGTTGAGTTTTGTGTGGATGAAGCTTTTGAGATTCACAAAAACCGTGATATGAGAAGAATTAAGGAGACACAAAAATGAAGCTTGGGGATGCCCAAGGCACCCCAAGATAATATTCCAAGAAGTCTCAAGCATCTAAGCTTGGGGATGCCCCGGTAGGCATCCCACCTTTTTTCTTCAACAACTATTGGTTAGTATGGGTTGAGCCTAAGTTTTTGCTTCTTCACATGATGTGTGCTATTCTTGGAATGTCATTTTATTTTGTTTTTCTTGCTATTTTAATAAAATAATTAGACCTGAAAGTTTTAAATAAAATAGAGTCCTCAATTAGTTTCCAGGGAGGCTAAGTAAGCGGCATTCACATCCCGTCAATGAAGCTCTTTTCTATGGAATTGCTCTAGTGCTTCACTTAAATCTTTTTGAGCACGGTGTGCTTTAGTATTTTGAAGAAATGCTATGTTGCTTCACTTAAATTAATTTGAGAGAAAGAAATATTATGCTCATGATCTTCATTCATATCTTTTTGGAGTAGCTTGTCATTTACCTCTTGAGCTTCACTTGTACCCTATGAGTAAATTGTTGAATAAATTGAATGTCAAGAAGTTGAAAACATATCATGCCTAGTGGTAGCTTCACATTGGGTTTAGAAAGTGAAATATTTTTGAGGCTTGACAACACAATATTGGTCATACAAGCAATTGACGAATAATTAGTATAACGAAGAGAACTTTCACATGCAAATATACTATGTTGGAAATATTTTGAGATTGTGAGCCCCCATCAAAATATTATATGCCAAAATTGTTGACGTTGGACAAGGAAGACAATGTAATGATTTATTTTTTTCATATTCACATAGAAGTTATATTGTCATAGATCCTTTAACATGTGATGCTTGCCCCCTATCTTTGCTATCCAAAAATTCCGCACCAAGTAGAGATACTACTTGTGCATCCAAAAACCCTTAAACCCAAATCTTATTTTTGAGAGTCCACCATACCTACCTATGGATTGAGCAAGATCCTTCAAGTAAGTTGTCATCGGTGCAATAAGGCAATAAAAAATTGCTTCTAAAAATGTTAGATCATTTAGTGTAAGAGAAAATTGAGCATTGTACGAACTTGTGATGGCAAAGAATAAAAGTGACAGACTGCATAATAAAGGTTGCTATCATAAGGGGCAATACAACGTGACATTCTTTTGCACTAAGGGATTGAACATACAACAAATAAGCGCATGGAAACCTCTACTTCCCTCTCGAAAGTGCCTCTCCGAAGCGCATGGCAACATCTCAGCGGAGTGCTCCAACCCGACCTTTTGCGTCCGGTGCCGTGGTGAGGGGCACTCGTCGCGTGGGTGCACGCGCCCCCGCAGCCCCTCGCTAGTGGATCAGATTCGTCCCCCTCCCGCCGTCCGTCGTAGGGTCTCTGAGCCGGAGCCCGTGGCCCCTTCCCCCTCCCCCCATGCATGGCTCTCACGGGCTGCCGCCACTTCCACCGGGCCCTCCGCCCCCTGGTGTTGTTCGGCTGTGGAGCCATTGTCACGCCCAATATGCGATACTATCCTAAAGAGACTCGAAGGTCCCACCAAGGATAGAACCGCATATTGAAACGCTTTTGCAAGGTGGATATCATTACATCAACATTACATAATAGATGGGGATACATACATAAGGCATACAATGCCACACGAATACAACATCATCTTACATAAGAGCACCATCCGACTATGGATGAAACACAAACAAAAACTCAAACGACATCCACCCTGCTAACCCAGGCTGCCGACCTGGAACCTATCCCCTGATCAAAGAAGCAGAAGAAGAACTCAACACAAGCAAGCATCGCTCTCGTGTCATGATCATCGCATAACCTGTACCTGCAACTATTGTTGTAGTAATCTGTGAGCCACGAGGACTCAGCAATCCCATTACCATGGGTATCAAGACTAGCAAAGCTTAAAGGGAAAGGAAGGCGTAAAGTGGTGAGGTTGCAGCAGCGACTAAGCATGATATGGTGGCTAACATACGCAAATAAGAGCGAGAAGAGAGCAAATGGAATGGTCGTGAAGCTAGCAATGATCAAGAAGTGATCATGAACTCCTACTTACGTCAATCATAACCCAAAAACCGTGTTCACTTCCCGGACTCCGCCGAGAAGAGACCATCACGGCTACACACGCGGTTGATGCGTTTTAATTCAGATCTGGTGTCAAGTTATCTACAACCGGACATTAACAAATTCCCATCTGCCTATAACCGCAGGCACGGCTTTCGAAAGATTATACCCTGCAGGGGTGTCCCAACTTAGCCCATGATAAGCTCTCGCGATCAACGAAGGATATACCTTCTCCCAGGAAGACCCGATCAGACTCGGAATCCCGGTTTACAAGACATTTCGACAATGGTAAAACAAGACCAGCAAAGCCGCCCGATGCGCCGACAATCCCGATAGGAGCTGCACATATCTCGTTCTCAGGGCAACATCGGATGAGCAATCCGTACAACTAAAACCAGACCTCAAGTTTCCTTGAGGGGGCGCTGCAAAGGGCTCTGGTTCGGACCAACACTTAGACAAGCACTGGCCCGGGGGGGCTAAAATAAAGATGACCCTCGGGCTCCGGAAACCCAAGGGAAAAAGGGCTAGGTGAGGCAAATGGTAAAACCAAGGTTGGGCCTTACTGGAGGAGTTTTTTTCAAAGCGAACTGTCAAGGGGGTCCCATAATCACCCAACCGCGTAAGGAACGCAAAACCCGGGAACATAACACCGGTATGACGGAAACTAGGGCGGCAAGAGTGGAACAAAACACCAGGCATAAGGCCGAGTCCTCCACCCTTTACCAAGTATATAGATGCATTAATAATATAAGAGATATTGTGATGTACCAACATAATCCTGTCCATCATGGAGCAATCTTCAACTTCACCTGCAACTAACAACGCTATAAGAGGGGCTGAGCAAAAGCGGTAACATAGCCAAGCAACAGTTTGCTAGGAAGGGTGAAAAGGTTAGAGGCTGACATGGCAATTTGGGAGGCTTGAAGAGTAAATGATAGGCAGCGCAGCAAAGCGATAGAATGAAGTAACTAGCATAACAATGATAGTAGTGAGATCCCGGGTAGCGGTCATCTTGCCTGAAAACCCGCTAGGAAGAAGAACGAGTCCATGAAGAAGACAACCGGACGTAGTCGAACGAATCCTCACAACTCCGGAACGAAACCGAAGCTACCAAGAGAAGCAAACCTGAAAGAAGCAAACAACATGGTAAACCAACAAGCATAAGCATGGCATGATGCACAATCAAGTATGATGCATGTCCGGTTTAATGAGGCATGGCATGGCAAAGTGCAACAAACAATACTACAAGTTAAGTGGAGCTCAATATGCAACGAGTTGCATATTGATGAAACACCACATCAATTATTTAGTTCTCTCTCGTTTAGGTACACAACAATATTAAATGTTGTTAAACATGGCAAGAGGTGGAACAAAAGTAATCTAACTATTTAGGCAAGTTTAAATGAGGCCGGAACAACAAACAACAATTCCGGAAAATCCCCATATGCATATTTTAGATTCGATACTGTTCTGCCCTAAACCATATTTTAAGGTTGTTAAACAGGAAAATAAAGTGGACCATGTTAAACTAGGCATTTTTCCACCCCATTTACATATAAAGTTTATTAAAATTGGAGCTACGGTTATTTAGTTATGAATTAAAGCATTTTAGCATGGCATTTATGCAAATTAATTCAAACAACACATTTACACAATTTTAACATGGGTGAAAGTTGCAAATTATTAATCTACACAAAATTCTAAGCATTTTACATGTTTGAATCATTTTAAACCGGTGCACGGTTATGAAGTTATTAATGCATGACGTTTAGGGACTTTTCTGCAAAACTGGTAAATCCTGGGATAATGCTAAATTCGCAGCGCAGGAAAAAAATACACATGGGCTGAATCTGGAGCACTGTTGGGCTGAACAGAGTGGAGGGGCTGTGTGGGGAGCTCACCATGGGCTTTGGCCCGGTTGGAGGGGAGGCTGCAGGAGGGGCGATGGGCCTTGGCGCTAAAGGGGAGGCAGCCCGGGCGCGCGGTTGAGCGAGGCGTGGTCAACGCTCGAGCGTTCGCCCGATGCAGGATGTGGCTCGAAGCAGAGTAGCGGCGTCGTGGAATTTGGCGATGGCGGGGCAACTCCGGTAAGGTGAAGACGGGGCGGCAGCAGATCCGGGCGTGGAGAGGAAGGCATGGGCGCGCGGCGCCAGGGTGCTGCTGGCGAGGACCGGCGTCGGGGAGCTCGAGGACGACATCGTCCGGGCATGGGAGGCGAGGATGGCCGGTGCAAACTCCTCGGGGCTCCCTGTTGCACGAACAAAGGGAGCAGGTGAGAGAGGAAGGAGAGAAGGAAGAGGAAGGGAGAGGCAGGGGCGTAGGGTCCTGCTGAAGGTCGTCGCCGGCGACGTCGAGGCAGAGGCGAGGAAGATGGTGGAGGCCGAGCGCGTTGGAGGAGTGGATCTCGGGCACGGGGACGAGGTGGATCGAGGGAGGCAAGGGGCCTGCTGGATGAGCTCCGTCTCGAGGAGCTCCTGCTCGGGCACGAGCGTGGAGACGCGGGGCTGCGGCCAGAGGAGGTTGGTCGGGCACGGAAATGGAGGCGGGGGTTTGATTGGGTGGAGATGGATCCCGAGGTGGGAGGAGGTTGTGGGATCGAGGGAGGGGGATCTCGAGAGGATTTTGTGGAGTGGCGGCGGGATGGGACATCTCCCTAGAAGTTAGGGTTTGCCCATATTTGGACTAGGGTCTTAATATACGGAAAAGAAGAGGTTTTTGGATCATCCGATCAAAATCCGACAGTCAAGAAAAGATAGGTTAGGAAAGTCTAAATAAGAAACGGAGATGTTTTATAGATGTTTGGGGATGATCCGGACTCAACGGTAACGACAGCCCGGGTCGGGTTGGGGGGAGTTTTCGGACGCACGCAAGAGGGGGTCGGTGGTTGTGCAGAGAGGTTGGGCATTTAGACGAGAGGGGAAAACAAAGACAATGGGGTCTAACAAAAGGCCACGGGGACAAGGGGGGTTTTGATGGTCTCGGAGAAAGAGAGAAGAGAGGGGTCCAATTGGTCTGAGAGAAAGACAAGCGGTCTCACAACAGGGAAATGAAGACAAAGAGAGAAGCGGTATCTACGAACGGCTACGAGGTTTTATGAAAACATGCGGATGCAATGTGGATGATGCTATGAGATGAGATGCATGACATGAACACAATGCAAAACAAAAGACAAAACCCAACCACGAGGGAAAATAATATATCGCATCTCCGAAAAAGGCAAGAGTTGGAGTTACGAATATGGAAAGTTGTATCCGGGGCGTTACAGCCATGTGGTGTGCGCGCCGTCGTCGGCCGGTAGCGGGGTCGGGCCTTCCTTCTCGGTGCCGGTAGTTCAGCAGACGGAGGCGACCCTGCCGTTGTTTTCAGATGGGCTCCGCGAGGCATGTTTCTTGGAGGCCGCTCTGGATCTTTGGTGTGCCGAGCTGGAGCTGGCGCGTGCGGTGCTGGTCATGGTCACTAGCGTGCACCCGCTGGTGGACTTCGCCTCGGCGGCAGCGGCGTTGCATGCGGAGTTCAAGGTGGGGCCTGAGGACATGTCGATTCGGCTGTTTCACCCGCAAGATTTCCTGGTCCTCTGCCAGAATGTGGAGCTCAAGGAGCGAATGGTGCGGGCTGTCCGGGCGGACTCATCGTCGACCTTCGAGCTGTCTCTGCACCCTTGGCTCCGCCAGGCGTAGGCTACCGTGGTGAGCCTGCCACTGCTTGTGCCTCTCTCGTTTCGGGGTGTCCCTGGCCATGCGTGGAGTCAGCGGGTGGCGAGCGTCATTCTCAAGGGCGCTGGCTTTGTCGCCGGGGTGGATGACCAGACGGCGAGCTGGTATGATATGTCGGATTTCCGAGTCTGGCTGCGCATGGATGATCTCTGGTGGATTCCGAGTCGCAGGATGTTGTTCGTGGAGGAGCCCCGCCGCACGCTCTGGGCGGGCAAGGTGCCTGCTGGTATGCCAACCCCGCGCATGTCGCAGGTGCTCAGCTACCTAGTCTCGATCTCCATTCTGGGAGCGCCTCTAGTTGACGCCGGTATGCCGGTGGATGCTGGGCCGCCGCCGCCTCCCTCGCCGCCGTCGCCTCCTTAGGAGGAGGGTGGTGCCCTTGGCGGGTCCGGTGGGCCCCTCCTAGGCTCGGGACACTTTGCTGGCACCGGCAGGTCAGGGGTTGGACCGGTCACCCGCGTCGGTCTGTCTTAACAGGTGGCAACCACTGGATGGGCTGGTGAGCATGGTGGAGTGTGCTGATGATGGTGCGCAGGTGGAACGGGAGTTGGGCTCGGTCCTCATTGGGGAGATGGAGATCTTCCCCCCTGCAGGATTGGACGATCAGTGGGCCCTGACTGGTGCTTTGGACCTGAGCGATGGGACTCGCGATGATGACAGCGACCTGTCTTGGCCAGCCACGCCTGTGGGACCGGGCCGGGCCTTTGGAGATGTGCGGCAGGATCAGCCAGGCAACGCTGGTTGGCTGCAAATCAGCCTGTCTGATGAGGGAGATGTGGGGGGCCAGACCTCTTTCCCCCATCCTGAGGTTGATTCGCATGCACTGGCTCCCCCATGCAGCTGTCGGGAATCCATACAGATGTTGAGGGTGGGCACGGCCGTAGCAACAACCTCACTCTGTGCGCCAATCCCTCAGCGACTGCGGTGGCCTTTTGCAAGGGCATCCAATGTGCTGTGACTCCACTGTTGCCGGCGCCGCAGATCTTGGGTGGGGCGCCTAGCTCGCGTCTCCCTAGGAGGAAATATCAGGCAGCAGGCTCGCCAAGGAGGAGCGTTAGGATCGCTAAGTCTAGGCGGCCATCTTCGGCCACCAAACAGCAATAGATCATTATCCGCAAGCTTTGCTTCGCTCATGAGGGGGACACGATTGGGGATGAGGCACTGCAGATGTACGTGCAACTTTTCAAGTCGCAGCTCTTGGATGAGCACATCAGGGCTTTGCTAGCTCTGTTTGGCTGGGAGGCTTCGGTGTTGCTATTGGTGGATGTGCCACAGGAGGTGGCCGGGGCTCTCTGAGCACCGGGTCAGGCTGCTAGCGGTGGGCTTGCTCCATGGCGACACAACCTATCAAGACGATGGTATGGAATGTGCGTGGCTTAAATGCACCAGCGCGGAGGCATGCAGTGTATCAAGTAGTGTTGGCGGCTAGTCCTAGTGTGGTGTGTCTCGAAGAGACTAAGCTTGAGCACATCACAGTTGATATTGTATCCTAATGCTTGGGGAGTAAATTTGAGAAGTTTTATTTCTTGCCCGCGATTGGGATGCGGGGTGGTGTTCTGCTGGCTTGGGACCCAGTGGCTGTGCAGCTCTCTAATCCGCATTACACTAATAACACGGTGATGGCACTTGTCAAGCCGGTCGGCGCGGCAGGGCAGTGGTGGATCACTGGTGTGTATGGACCACAGTCGGACGCAGACAAGGTGGAGTTCCTCCAGGAACTGCTTGACATCAGAGAGTTGCATGCGGGGCCGTGGGCAGTGGTTGGCGGCTTTAATTTAATTACCAATCCTGAGGATAAGAGTAACAGCGCCATCGATAGGCGGATGATGTCGCGCTTTCGCTCCAAGCTTAACCTGCTTGAACTAAAAGAGTTATATTTGAACGAAAGGCGGTACACTTGGTCGAACGAGCACGGCCATGCAACGTTGGAGAGGATTGATCACGTCTTCGTCACCTTGGACTGGGAGGCGTTGTACCCTACTTGCCTTCTGTATGCTCTGGGGACATCTGTTTCGGACCATTGGCCTCTGCTGCTTGACCTACATGCGGATTTTCACATGGGGAAGTGATTCCCTTTTGAGTCCTTCTAGACGAAGGCCGAGGGTTTCTATGATGTCGTGGCCGAGGCCTGGGAGTCCATGTCTTCCGAAGGAAACCCCTTCGTGGTTTTGGATAGGAAGCTGCATGCAACGGCGAGGAAACTGCAAAGCTGGAGCGATCGGTGGATAGGGAATTTCAAGACTCAGATTTCTCTTGCGCTCGAGATCATCAAACAGCCTGACGTGGCTATGGAAGGAAGGGTTCTCTCGCCAGCAGAAATAGGTCTTCGGCGGGTGCTTAAGCGGAAGTTGCTCGAGCTATGATCTTTGGAGAGATCTATTGCATGCCAACGCTCGAGGATGTTGTGGCTTTGCGAGGGGGACCCCACCTCAGGGTTCTTCTTCCAGCATGCCAACCATCGGAGACGAAAGAATCTGATAATGGGGTTGCAGGTGGATGGCAATGTGTTGACGGGCCAGGAGGAGATAGCGGGCGCGGTGGACAGCTACTACGGGAAGATTTTGGGTGTTGCACCAGACAGGGAGTTTAGCCTCAATTGGGACGCCCTCCAACTTCCCCGTCTCCATCTTGAGCATTTGGAAGTACCATTCTCGGAGGAGGAGATCCTCACCACAATCAAATTGATGCCGATGATAAGGCCCCGGGCCCGGACGGTTTCACCACGCGTTTTTATGCCTGATGCTGGGGTATAATCAAAGCGGACCTTATGCAAGCACTGGAGCGGTTCTGTTGGGGTGACATGAGAGGAATGCATGCGATAAACAAAGCCCTTGTCACACTGCTTCCTAAGGTGGATGGGGCGGATGAGATGAAGGATTTTCGACCGGTTAGCTTAGTCCATGGGGCAGTGAAGATCTTTGACAAAGTTCTGTCTTTGAGAGTTACGAATGATCTCCCCAAACTTGTTGGATTGTACCAGAGTGCTTTTGTCAGAGGAAGGGCCATCCACGATAACTTTATGATGGTGCAGGGTATGGCCAGGAAGTTGCACTCCCTCAAGCAGCCGGCTGTGATGATCAAACTGGATATATCGAAAGCTTTTGATTCGGTGCTGTGGCCCTTTGCGCTTGAAGTATTGCGCGCCCTCGGCTTTGGCCCGCGATGGGTTTCGTGGATCGCTGGCTTACTTTACACTGCTTCAACCCGGATCCTCGTCAATGGCGTGCCAGGGGCCCCAATCCAGAATAGGAATGGGTTTAGGCAGGGGGACCCATTATCCCCGATGATGTTCATCTTAATGATGGAACCACTCCAGCGGTTGTTTGCCATGGCAGGTAGTCAAGGTGTGCTCTCGCCTTTGGTGGGGGCTCCAAACCAGAGGGTGTCGATCTTTGCGGATGACGTGATGCTCTTCCTGAAACCAGAGGCCCAGGATCTTGATCTTTGCAATGCCATTCTTGGCTCGTTTGCGGGTGCCTCGGGGCTGCGGGTGAACAGAGTGAAGACGTGCGCTATACCCATCAGGTGCACTGAGGAGCAAGTGGACCGTATTGCTAGCATGCTTGGCTGTCCGGTGGGGACTTTCCCATGCCGTTACCTGGGCTTGCCGCTAAGCTTAAGGAAGCTGACGACGACGCAACTTGATGATCTGGTAGCTCAGGTAGCGAGAAAGCTGCCTTCATGGAGGGGAGCGTCGCTGCCGCGGAGCAGCAGGCTGGTACTGGTGAAGGCGGCTCTGTGTGCCATCCCGCTGCATGCCATGCTTGCTCTACAGATACCACTGAAGACTTTAAGGGAGAATAACAAGATCTGTCGTGGCTTTCTGTGGGCGGGAGAAACGGAAGCTAATGGTGGCCAATGTATGGTCGCTTGGAAATCTGTATGTGCTCCAAAGTGGGTTGGTGGGCTGGGTGTCCTAGATCTTCAATGGCTGAATGTTGTCCTACAAGCGAGGTGGCCATGGCTGCAGAAGCTCGATGAGCAACGACCATGGAGAGGGATGGATATTAGGGTTTCCAAGGAAGCCATGAAGTTGTTCCAAGATGCAATGCACACTACGATTGGTGATGGCCAGTGGGCAATATTCTAGCATGATAGGTAGATCGGTGGTTTTAGGGCCCAAGAGATCGCGCCGGGGTTGTGGAAGCGTGTCCCTCAGAGGATTAAGAAGGCTATGACGGTTTCTCAGGCGCTTGAGGATGGTAGGTGGGTTACTTGCATCGGGCCAGATATGGACAAGGCTACTCTTCGGGAATACTTGGCTCTATGGTTGGCGATGGCTGTCGTTCAGCTCACGCCCGGCGTGCGCAACTCTGTCAGATGGGCTTGAGAGGACTCGAGCCAGTACTCGGCCAGGTCAGCGTACACGACAAGATTTTGGGGCCGGGAAAGGGTGCCTTATGCCACTATGGCTTAGAAATCCAAGGCTCCTCTCCAATGCCGTTTTTCAGCTGGTTGGTGGCCCGGAATCGATGCTGGACCTCTGATAGGTTGGCGCGGCGAGGGTTACCTCATTAGACAGCTTGTCCCTTTTGTGATCAGGGTGAAGAGACAATCAATCACATCATGCTATCTTGCGTCTTCGCCCGCAGGGTGTGGGTTGCCGTGCTTACGGTGCTCGGCAGGCCGGATTGGGCGCCCAACCACGAGGACACGATTGTCGACTGGTTCACGGCGTGCTCGCCTCCAAGGACCCATCGGAGGGATGTCAACACCGTGCTCTCGCTATGCCTCTGGGAATTGTGGAAACATAGAAACAAGATTTTGTTTGAGGGCGCCTCCCCTTCGACGGCAGTGGTGATCATGCACATTGAGGCGGAAGGCAGCGCTTGGTCGCGAGCCGGCATGTTCAAGCACGACATGGCCTCCTTCTTGTACGTGCTGTCTAGGTGGGATGACGCGAATATGTAGTCCAGGGCTGATCGGGTGGGGCTCGGTAGTGTTAGGGCTGTCTGCCTGAGTGTAGCAGCATGTAAACATGTAAACTTCTTCTCTTGGGTGGATGGGGCTCTTTCCCCCTCTCCTTCTTTAATGCATGATACACACGCTAGTGTGTATTCTAGAAAAATCTTTTACTTTCATGTATTTACTTTCATGCAAGAGTCAAAGTTTTTCTCTCTATTCCTTTTTATTTTTCTCCTTTGGCAAGCATCATGTGGTGAGGAAAGATCTAGGCACATATATCCAGTTGGATATGGGTAGCATGAGTTATTATTGTTGACATCACCCAAAGGTGAATACGTTGGGAGGCAAAATGATAAGCCCCTATCTTTCTATGTGTACGGTTGAAACGTCTTGCTCATGTGTATGCGGTGAGTGTTAGCAATCATAGAAGACTATATGATGGTTGAGTATGTGGAGATCTTACTTAGACTCTGTTGAATAAGTTGAATTGCAATTGCTTGGTGACTGAGAACATAGGTTGTTGAGTTTCAATGGAATTCATTGTTTGAACCTTAACATGTGAATTGGTTGCTACGATAACGTGAGAAGTTTTATGAGAAAGAGTTATTGTTATGATGCTAGCAAAAGTGATTGAAATTATCATTGATCAAACTTATGCACTTTGCTAGCATTCACACTTCATAAATAATTTCTTTTATCATTTACCTACTCGAGGACGAGTAGGAATTAAGCTTGGGGATGCTAATACGTCTCCAACGCATCTATAATTTATGAAGTATTCATGCCATTATATTATCATTCTTGTATGTTTTACACTCATTTTATAACAACTTTATATCATTTTTTGGGACTAACCCATTGACCCGGTGCCCAGTGCCAGTTGCTGTTTTTTGCTTGATATTTACTTCGCAGGAAATCAATTTCAAACGGAGCCCAAACACCGCATAACTTTTTGGAGATTTTTATGGACCGGAAGGAACCCAATGGGCCTGAGCTGCACCTGGGGGGGTGCCCCGAGGGGAGCACAACCCACAAGGGTGCGCCAGGGCCCCCTGGCGCACCCAGGTGGGTTGTGCCCACCTCGGTGGCCTCCCGCACCCCCTCTTTGCACTATAAATTCCCAAATATTCCGAAACCCTTCGGGGAAGCCCTAGATCAGAAGTTCCGCTGCCGCAAGGTCTCTGTATCCATGAAAACCAATCTAGACCCCGTTCAGGCACCCTGCCGGAGGGGGGAATCATCTTCGGTGGCCATCTTCATCGTCCCGGTCGCCACCACGATGTAGTCCACCCTCGGGGCTGAGAGTTTGTACCAATAGCTATGTGTTTGATCTCTCTCTCTCTCGTAATCTATATCATGGGCTTTGTTAGTATAGTCAGATCATATGATGTTTCTCCCCTCTATACTATTGTTATGATGAATTGAATCTTTACCCTTCAAAGTTTTGTCTTGCCGGATTGAATATTCAGATATGAGAACACATGATATATGTCTTGCAATATGAATACTTGAGGTGACAATGAGGTATCTTATTGATTCACTTGATATGTGTTATGGCATTCAACTCGCGGATACCTGCGGTGATATTGGGGTAATCTATGTATAGGGGTTAAGGAATTTTTTTCTCCGACGGAAACTTTGGGGTCTCTTTATAGTTCTTTGTGTGGATTGAGTATTATGAAAATGAATTTGCTTTGGTGTTATTCTAGTACAAACTCTAGGATAGACCGAACGAAAAAAATAGCTTTGTGTTATTTTAGTACGAACTCTTGAATAGATCGAACGAAAAGAATAGCTTTGAGGTGGTTTTGTGACCTACAAACAATTCGTATCTTTTGTTCTCCGCTAATAGGAACTCGGGAGTGATTCTTTATTACACTTTGAGGGATAATCATATGATCCAACTATGTTGGAATTGTTCAGAGGTTGCACTAGTGATAGTACGGACCCTAGGCCTCATTTTTAAGCATTGCAACACCGTTCTTGTTCCTGTTTAATATTTCAACCTTGCTATTTTTATTTATTCAGATTATAAAAATACATTTCTACCATCCATATTACACTTTTATCACCATCTCTTCGCCGAACTAGTGCACCTATACAGTTTGCCATTGTATTGGGTGTGTTGGGGACACAAGACATTTCTTGTATTTGGTTGCAGGGTCGTTTGAGAGAGACCATCTTCATCCTACACCTCTCACGGATTGATAAACCTTAGGTCATCCACTTGAGGGAAAATTGCTACTGTCCTACAAAACTCTTCGCTTCGAGAGCCAACATGTGGCTACAAGAATAAAGTTGCATAGTAGACATCTTGGACCCTAGGTCTGTGGTAAACTACTCACACCTCATCGAAAGGGAAATATGGTTGATGTAGATGCCCTCCGTGATCAAATCCCCCTCCAGCAGGGTGCCGGAAAAGGATCCAAGATGGGATCTCATGGGAACAGAAGGTTACGGTGGCGGAAAAGTATTTTGGTGGAGGCTTCTGGTGGTTTGGGAATATTTGGGAATTTATAGGCAAAAGAATAGTGTTAGAGGAGCTCCGAGGGACCCACAAGGCAGGGGGTGCCCCCCCTGGTGCGTGCCCTGTACCCTTGTCGTCGCCTCCGGACTCTTCTGACTTGGTTTCCAAGTCCTACGTGTGTCTTCTGGTCCAAGAAAAATCATCGTAAAATTTTATTCCGTTTGGACTCCCTTTGATATTCCTTTTCTGCGAAACTCAAAAACAAGGAAAAAATAGAAATTAGCACTGGGCTCTAGGTTAATAAGTTAGTCCCAAAAATAATATAAAATTGCATACTAATGCATATAAAACATCCAAAACAGATAATATAACAGCATGGAACAATAAAAAATTATAGATACGTTGGAGACGTATCACCTGACTCCTTACCTTCATCGAGTTCCCAAACTTCAAAGTTGCATTTAATTCTTTCCTATAAATCGCATTTAAATTCAGTAGTCTTTTTCATAAAAGAACCGGTACAAGAAGTATCAAGCATGGATTGATCATTACGAGAAAGACGAGCATAAAAATTCTGAATAATAATTTCTCTTAAGAGCTCATGATTGGGGCATTAGTATAACATAGACTTGAGCCTCCCCCAAGATTGAGCGAAACTTTCTCCATCAGGAGGCCAAAATTTTTATATATAATTCCGATCACGATGAATGAGATGCATAGGATAAAACTTCTGATGAAATTCCAATTTCAATCGGTTGTAGTTCCATGATGGAATATCATCACATAGCCTATACCATGCCAATGCCTTTCCCTTCAAAGATAAAGGGAAGACCTTCTTCTTGACATCATCCTCGGCCAAACCTGCAAGCTTAAATAATCCACAAACTTCATCCACATAGATTAGATGCATATTAGGATGTAGTGTTCCATCTCCTGCATAAGGATTAGCTAGCAGTTTCTCTATCATACCCGAAGGAATTTCATAATAAATATTTTTAGTAGGTTTAGTAGGTTGAGGGGCAGCTTCTTGCTCTATCGGTCGAGGTGAAGATACCCTGAACAAGCCCCTGAAAGGATTATTTTCCATAGTGACAAGTGACGGTAAATTCCAGCACGTATTATAAATGTTTCCTTACCAAATTACACTCACCAAAGGCGCTTCACTCCCCGGCAACACCGCCAGAAAAGAGTCTTGATGACCCACAAGTATAGGGGATCTATCATAGTCCTTTATATAAGTAAGAGTGTCAAACCCAATCAGGAGCAGAAGGAAATGACAAGCGGTTTTCAGCAAGGTATTCTCTCTAAGCACTGAAATTATCGGTAACAGATAGTTGTGTGATAAGATAATACGTAACGAGTAACAAGTAACAATTGTAACTAAGGTGCAGCAAGGTGGCCCAATACTTTTTGTAGCAAATGACAAGCTTGGACAAACTCTTACTTAAAGCAAAGCGCTCCCGAGGAAACATGGGAATTATTGTCAAGTTAGTTATCATCATGCTCATATGATTCACGCTCGTTACTTTTATAATTTGAGATGTGCGTGGACTGGTGCTTGGGTGTTGTCCTTACTTGGACAAGCCTCCCATAGTCCCACTTATGATTAACCCCTCTCGCAAGCATCCACAACTATGAAAGAAGAATTAAGATAAATCTAACCATAGCATGAAACATGTGGATCCAGATCAGCCCCTTATGAAGCAACGCATAAACTAGGGTTTAAGATTCTGTCCCTCAAGCAACCCGTCATCTACTTATTAGTTCCCAATGACTTCCCCTAGGCCCAAATCATGGTGAAGCATCATGTAGTTGTTCACATAACACCACTAGAGGAAAGACAACATACATCTCATCAAAATATCGAATGAATACCAAATTCACATGATTACTTACAACAAGACTTCTCCCATGTCCTCAGGAACAAACATAACTACTCACAAAGCATATTCGTGTTCATAATGAAAGGGGTATTGAATATCGTTAAGGATCTGAACATATGATCTTCCACCGAATAAACCAACTAACATCAACTACGAGGAGTAATCAACACTACTAGCAACCCACAGGTACCAATCTAAGGTTTTGAGACAAAGATCAGATACAAGAGATGAACTAGGGTTTGAGAGGAGATGGTGCTGGTGAAGATGTTTATGGAGATTGACCCCCTCTCGATGAGAGGATCGTTGGTGATTATGATGGCTTTGATTTCCCCAACTGGGAGGGAAGTTTCCCTGGCAGAACAGCTCCGCTGGAGCCCTAGATTGCTTCTGCCCAGGTTTCGCCTCGAGAGGGCAGTTCATCCCAAAAGCTTCCTTATGATTTTTTCTAGGTCAAAATCCTCCATATAGCAAAAGATGTGCACCGGAGACGTGCCAGTGGGCCCACAAGCCCTAGGGGCACGCACAGGGGGGTAGGGCACGCCCCTAGGCTTGTGGCCACCTGGTGGGTCCCCCTATGTTATTTCTTTGCCCAATATTTTTTATATAATCCATAATAATTCTCCATAAATTTTCAACACTTTTGGAGTTGTGCATAATAGGTCTCTCAGATTTGCTACTTTTCGGTCTAGAATGTTGGGAAACGTAGCATGCAATTTCAAAAAAATTCCTACTCTCAAGCAAGATCTATCTAGAAGATGCATAACAATGAGAGGGGGAGAGTGTGTTCGCGTACCCTCGTTGACCGAAATCGGAAGCGTTGCTTAACGCGGTTGTTGTAGTCCAACGTCTTCTCGTTTCGACCGATCAAGTACCGAATGTGTGGCACCTTCGAGTTCTACACACATTCAGCGCGATGACGTCCCTCGAGCTCTTGATCCAACAGAGTGTCAAGCAAGTAGACAATTTCCGTCACCACAACGGCGTGGTGATGGTGATGTGATCCACGCAAGGCTTCACCGAAGCACTGCGAGAATATGACCGGAGGCGTAAACTGTTTAGGGGGCGCCGCATACAGCTTGGAATAATTGATTTGTGTTGTATGCACCCCAACCCACGTATATAAAGGAGGGAGGGGGAGGAGGCCGGCCCTAGGCACGCCCAAGTAGGAATCCTACTTGGGCTCCTAGTAGGATTCGCCCCCCCTTCCTTTTACTGGAGGGGGGAAGAGGGAAAGAGAGAGGGGGGGGAGAAGGAAAGGGGGGCACCGCCCCCTCGTCTAGTCCAATTCGGCCTCCTTCCCTATTGGGGGGCGCGCCACCCTTTGTGGGCTGGTGTACCTCCCTCGTATGGCCCATATGGCGCATATCTTCCCTCGGGGGGTTCCGGTAACCCCCCCCCCCCTCGGTACTCCGATATGTACCCTATACATTCCAAAACACTTCTAGTGTCCGAATACTATCATCCAATATATCAATCTTTACCTAACGACCATTTTGAGACTCCTCATCATGTCCGTGATCTCATTCGGGACTCCGAACAACATTCGGTCACCAAATCATATAACACATTTAATACAAACCGTCATCGGACGTTAAGTGTGCGGACCCTACGGGTTCGAGAACTATGTAGACATGACCGAGACACCTCTCTGGTCAATAACCAATAGCGGAACCTGGATGCTCATATTGGCTCCCACATATTCTACGAAGATCTTTATCGGTCGAACCGTTATGACAACATACTTTATTCCCTTTGCCATATGTATGTTACTTGCTCGAGATTCAATGCACCAGGTGTCTTCCAGCTTTTCGTCGTTGTTGCCATCTCATTGCATTTTGCCATGTCATCATCTGCATTTCATCTGCATGTTTTTCAAAACTTGCATCCGTTCGGTTTCCTCCCGGTTGTCTCCGTTGTCCGTTCGGAGTCCAGACACTCTCGTCGTGCCCCATCGCCCCCTCTCAGACTTTGTTTCATGAGCGGGAGAAAAACGTTCTAGGAATGGACTGAGATTTGCTGAGTGGCCTTGGTATATCACTGGTAGACCGCCCGTCAAATTTCGTTCCATTTGGAGGTCGTTTGATGCCCCAATGGTAAACCGCATAGCCCGAAACCCCTCTCTCTTTGCAGCCTAGCCCCCCTTCACCACAGCCCTTGAGCCCATCCAAACCCCCTCCATGCTCTTGGTCGTTCGATCACGATCGTGTGGGCAAAAACCGCACCCCATTTGGACTCTCCTAGCTCCCTCTACTTATAAAAACGCCCCCTCCCCCTCCATTTTCGGGCAAAAACCCTAGCTCCCCTCACCTCCCGCCGCCGGACACGTCCGCCGCCGTAGCCTCCAGCCAACCCATGTGCGACACGTGGCCTCCACAGCCTCCGCGCCCGCCGCCGGCCCGCGTGACCCGTCGCAGCCCACAGCCAGCCCGCCGAGCCCATCTGGGGCCCGGTCAGACCCGCGCGCCGCCGCCCGCTGGCCTCCCCTCGCGCCGCCGCCGCTCGGCTCTTCCGCCGCCGCCAGCCTCCCCTCGCGCTGCCGCCACCGGCCAGACTCCGCTGCGCCGCCGTCACCCGCGGGCGCCGTCCCCGTGTCACGACGCTCGATCTCCTCGCCGCCCTTGCTCCGCCGCCCCGCCATCGCCGGCTGCCGCGCCGCCTCGCCGCGGATCCAGTCGGGCCGGACCGGATCCGGCCCCCGCGCCCCCGCAGCCGCCGGTCGGCCCGACCGCCACCTCGCCTCCGCCGGCGTCCTGCCCCAGCCGCCGCGTCCCGCGGGCGCCGCCCCGCGCCTCGCCAGCCCCACCGCCTCGTTGAGGGAGCTCGCCCTCGCCTCCCCGTGCCTCACCGGAATCGTCTCCGGTCGGATCCGGCGAGATCCGGCCCGGAACTGCCGGGTGGATGAGATCCACCACCACAGCCATCCAAACACGCGTCCCTGAGCCATCCCGCACCACGTCATCCACGTTTCGGAGGGGTATAAATTCCATCGTCATTTTCCTGTGATATTTTATGCCCTGTTCATCATGCCATAACTTTGTGTGTGCTACTCTGGTTTGTGCGTGTGATATGTCAAAATGTTCATTGTGCGATGATCTTTATTTTGTTCCATTGTGCCATGCTTGTTTGAGTCCATCTTGATGCCCTTATCATCGTTGCAAGAGTGGTATATGATGTTAACTGCTGTCTGTTAACAACACTTGTTGTTTTGTCTTTTTCATTGCATTTTGTGTGTGCGTCCTATGAGCATAAGCTCTACATGTGTTTTTAGCTACTTAATGCCATCTTTAAAGTGGTGCAATCCATGTATTTTTGTGTGTCTTGTAGTGAGTGCATCAAGCTCGTGAAGTAGGGTACTTGCTGTTGCTGTTTTGCTAGGCTGAATCTGCTATATCATGATGCTATGTAAACCTGCTGCTACAAGTCATTCTATGCATAATATGGAGATTTCACTAAGCATGTTTTGTTATACATGTCAAGCTCTATCTATCAATGCCCCTGGTTGAATTTATAGCTTGTTGTAGATTGTTCATATCATGCTCCAAAATTGCTAAATAATGTTGCTGTCAGCTTGTTAACATGAAGTTCAGTTTTGCCATGTGTTTTGCTAGTGATCCATGTACCCTATTAACTTTCTCTTGCCATGTATAGCTTCATAAATATGGCATCTTACTGTTGCTCACCTTGTCATGCCATTTATTGCTCTGTAGTGAGTGTTACAAGCTCACCAACATGTCTACTTATCGTTGTTCCTGTTATTCTGAATCTGTCATATCATTTGCCATGTTTGCATAGATCCTACCATCTTTTCTGTTGATCTTTGGAATTAGTTCAGTAAAGGAGTATTGTTCTTTGTCTTTAGTATTAGCATGCCATGCCTTTGTTTGCCATGATGAGTTCCTGTAGCATGTTGTTTGATAGCTCTAAACATTGCAACCTGATGTTATTTCTGCCATGTCCAGTGATTACTGCCAACTCTGTGAAACTGTTATTATTTGCAATCTTGCCATGTCCTTTTGAGCATGTTATACTGTTTTCTGAAGATAGCTCAATGTTCATGTTTTGTCGTGCTTTACCTGTACTTCATATCCATGCCTTTTGTTTTCACATTGAGATGTTTTAGCATGTTGTTTGGATGTTTGCAATATGCCTAGTTGTTGTTTTGGACAGATTGTTGTCATATCTTGTATAGAGTGTATGTGTTGAACCGTTGCTCCATTTTGAGTGTGCTTTATATGGAACTTGCTTAGAATTGCATGTAGTTTCATCTTATCATGTTGCGTCCTTGTTTTTAGGTGTTTGCTTGATGTTTGGGTGCATTTTGCGTCAATGCCATGTTTTACTTGTTTTGCTCATATCTTCTAGGCCGTAGCTCCGAATTAAATGAACTTTATATGTAACTTGACTAGAATCTCGTGTAGATCATCTTGGTGTATCTTAACTTGCTGATTAACAACTTCAACTTAATGTTTGTTCAGTTTTGGACCAATTTCGAAACTTGCATATGAGGACTTACCGGATTTGTTATATGTTGTTTCCGGCCTCATTTAAACTTGCTTTGATGTGTTGTTCTTGTTTCATCATCTCTTGCCATGAGTAGCCTCATCTAGATTTTTCATGCATCATACTTGGTTGAGCATCATGTCATGTAAATGTGTGGTGTGTTTACCATGTTGTGTGCTTCTTATCGATAGTTCCCGTTTGGTTGCGATCATGAGGATTCGTTCATCTATGCTTGGTTCGTCTTCGTGGCTCCATCTTATTCATGGACTCGTTCTTCTTCCTAGCAGGATTTCAGGCAAGATGACCGTCACCTTGGATCTCATTACTATCATTGCTATGCTAGGTGCTTCGTTCTATCGCTATGCCGCGCTCCCTATCACTTGTTCTTCAAGCCTCCCAATTTGCCATGTCAGCCTCTAACCTTTTTCACCCTTCCTAGCAAACCGTTGTTCGGCTATGTTACCGCTTTGCTCAGCCCCTCTTAAAGCATTGTTAGTTGCAGGTGAAGTTGAAGATTGCTCCATGGTGGACAGGATTATGGTTGGGATATCACAATATCTCTTATTTAATGAATGCATCTATATACTTGGTAAAGGGTGGATGACTCGGCCTTATGCCTGGTGTTTTGTTCCACTCTTGCCGCCCTAGTTTCTGTCATACCGGTGTTATGTTCCTTGATTTTGCGTTCCTTACATGGTTGGGTGATTTATGGGACCCCCTTGACAGTTTGCTTTGAATAAAACTCCTCCAGCAAGGCCCAACCTTGGTTTTACCATTTGCCTCACCACCACCTATACCCTTCCCTTGGGTCGGCCAACCCGAGGGTCATCTTTATTTTAGCCCCCCGGGCCAGTGCTTCTCTAAGTGTTGGTCCGAACCGAGCTGCCTGCGGGGCCACCTCGGGGAAACTTGAGGGCTGGTTTTACTCATAGCTAGTCTCATCCGGTGTTGCCCTGAGAACGAGATATGTGCAGCTCCTATCGGGATTGTCGGCACATCGGGCGGCTTTGCTGGTCTTCTTTTACCATTGTCGAACTGTCTTGTAAACCGGGATTCTGAGACTGATCGGGTCTTCCTGGGAGAAGGAATATCCTTCGTTGATCGTGAGAGCTTGTGATGGGCTAAGTTGGGACACCCCTGTAGGGTATAAACTTTCGAGAGCCGTGCCCGCGGTTATGTGGCAGATGGGAATTTGTTAATGTCCGGTTGTAGATAACTTGACACCAGATTCGAATTAAAATGCATCAACCGCATGTGTAGCCATGATGGTCTCTTTTCGGCAGAGTCCGGGAAGTGAACACGGTTTTTGGGTTATGTTTGACGTAAGTAGGAGTTCAGGATCACCTCATGATCATTGCTAGCTGCACGACCGTTCCGTTTCCTCTCTTCTCGCTTGTATTTGCGTATGTTAACCACCATATATGCTTAGTCGCTGCTGCAACCTCACCACTTTACCCCCTTCCTTACCCATTAAGCTTTGCTAGTCTTGATACCCATGGTAATGGGATTGCTGAGTCCTCATGGCTCACAGATTACTACAACACCAGTTCCAGGTGCAGGTTATGCGATGATCATGACGTAAGAGCGATGTTTGCTTGTTTTGGAGTTCTTCTTCTGCTTCTTCTTTGATCCGGGGATAGGTTCCAGGTCGGCAGCCTGGGGTAGCAGGGTGGATGTCGTTTGAGTTTCTGTTTGTGATTCATCCATAGTCGGATGGTGCTCTTATGTAAGATGATGTTGTATTCGTGTGGCATGTATGCGTTGTTTGTATCCCCATCTATTATGTAATGTTGATGTAATGATATCCACCTTGCAAAAGTGTTTCAATATGCGGTTCTATCCTTGGTGGGACCTTCGAGTCTCTTTAGGATAGTATCGCATATTGGGCGTGACACCCCGGTACTCCGATATGTACCCTATACATTCTAAAACACTTCTGGTGTCTGAATACTATCATCCAATATATCAATCTTTACCTCACGACCATTTTGAGACTCCTCATCATGTCCGTGATCTCATCCGGGACTCCGAACAACATTCGGTCACCAAATCATATAACACATTTAATACAAACCGTCATCGGACGTTAAGCGTGCGGACCCTATGGGTTCGAGAACTATGTAGACATGACCGAGACACCTCTCTGGTCAATAACCAATAGCGTGTAACACCCCGGATGTACCTTTCCATATTTGTAACTCCAACTCTTGCCATTTTTGGCTATGTGTTATGATATTCCCTCCGTGGTTGGGTTTTTGTCTTTCGTTTTGCATTTTGTTCATGTCATGCATCTCATATCATGTCATCAAGTGCATCTCATTTGCATACGTGTTCGTCTCATGCGTCCGCGCATTTTCCCCGTTGTTCGTTTTGCAATCCAACACTCCCACGTGCACCGGCGCACCCCTCTTGTCTCTTTTCGTGAGCGGGTGTTAAACATTCTCGAAATGGACCGAGGCTTGCCAAGTGGCCTTGGTACACCATCGGTAGACTACCTGTCAAGTTTCGTTCCATTTGGAGGTCGTTTGATGCTCCAACGGTTAACCGGATAACCGCAAAGGCCTCTTCTTTGTTGCAGCCCAACACCCCTCCAAAACAGCCCAATAACCCATCTAAGTCACTTCTATGCTCTCTGTCGTCGGATCACGATCGTGTGGGCGAAAACTACACTCCATTTGGAGTCTCCTAGCTCCCTCGACCTATAAATATGTGCGCCCCCCCGGATTTTTCGCAGTCCAACCCTAGTCTTCCCCTTCCTCCGCGCGCCGGACACGGCCGCCCGGCGCCGGACGCATCCGCCGCCGCACCCGAGCCAATCGGGACACACCATGTGGACGCCGCCGCCTCCCGCGCCGCCGGCCCGCCCGGGCCCGAGGCCGGCCCCCGTGGACCGTCTCTCCGCGCCGCCGCCGCCCGTCGTCCGCCGCCTCCACCTCGACCCCGCCACCATGCCGTCTCGCCGGGCGACGCCGCCGCCGCGTGCCCCGGCCGCCGCCACCCATCGTCTTCCACGGCTCGCCGCCGCCGCGCGCCGCCAGATCCGAGCCGGCGCCGCCCGGATCCGGCGCCCTGGGCCCGCCGGCGACCTCCCCTGACCCGCCGGCCACCTCCCTCTGCCAACTCCGGCGAGCTCCGGCCGCCTCGACGTCTGCGCCATGCAACCCTAGATTTGGATAGAGGTTGACCCCGAAAATTCGTCCAAGTCTTTTTCCTGTAGTATTTTTATGCCATATTCATCGCATCATAACTCCATGCATATAGCTCCGATTCATGCATATGATATATCGAAATGTTCACCAGGATGTGCTCTTCATTTTGTACCATTGGGTCATGTTCATTTCAGGTCATCTAGATGCCCAAATCGCTGATGCAAGAGTGCTATAAAATGTTAGTTTCCGATTCTTCACAGATTATGGGCATTTGTTATTTTTGCTACATTTAATGTGTGCATCTTATGGGCATGAGCTCTACATGTGTTTTGGAATATGCCATGTTTTATTTACAGAGGTGCTGGCCATGTATTTTTGTGATTTATGTGGTGACTAGAAGAAGCATGCAAACTAGGCTTTGTGATGTTGCAGATTTCAGTCCCTGTTCTGCTGTTATTTTGATGCCATGTAAACTTGATGCTACAGAGAGATCCAAGCTTGTTTTGAGATACTTTAGTAACGATGTTTTGAACATATGGTTATGATCTATCCATCCATGCCCCTGTTTGCAATTATGGAGTAGTCTAGCATGTCATTTTCTTGCTCTCCCTTTCACAGGAAGGAAGTTCCGTATACCATCAACGGAGTCAAACCGCGGCCCTCCCCCTAATAAGTACCTACCAAGAATTGGGCCAGTTAGTTCAATCGGTACCGAATCACAAAGAACAGTTGAGTTTTCTTATTCATCCCACGGTTCTCTAGGAACCTACCATTTGTTTGGCCAATGATTGGATCACTCAAAGCTAAAGGCCAATTCCTTCCTTTTAGGTGGTCTAGGTGACTGGGATACTATGCCCCCCAAGTTATATACGATCATGGGTATCTGAGCAATTCTTCCTGTTTCTTTTACAAAACTTCCCTCTTCTTTTGCTATAAAATGTTTCCTGGCAGATTGTTTACATTTTATTCAATTTTGCCAAGGTTGTTGTAGTTTATCCTTGCATGCTATGAACTTGTTCTTGCCTTGGTTAGTTTCATAAACATGTCTTATTTCGGGTGCTATGCTTATCTTGTCATGCAATGACTTGCGGTGAGTGATTCCAGCTCACAAAGATGCCTTCATGATTCTGTTAATGCCATGCTCTGTTTGCTAAATCTGTTAACGAAACTTGCTATATTTACATGGGTGCCATCATATCTTATGATCCTTTTTGGCTCATGGTCAGTAAGGGACTTTTGTTCTATGAATTTATTGGTATAGTGCCATGCCTTAAGTTTCTATGATATGTTCTTGTAGCATGATGTTTGCTTGCCCTAAACTTTGCTTCCTGATGCTGTTTCTGCCATGTTCAGTATTTTCACCAAGTCTGTGAAGCTGATATCTTTTGCACTTTTTCCATGCTTGTTTGAACCTGTTAATGTGTGAATTAGCCGTAGCTAAGTGTTCATATTTTGTAAGACATCTCTTGTACTTCACTTCAATGTGCTTTGTTGATATGTTGGGGTGCTGTAGCATAGTTTTTTTTATGTATTCTAAGTAGCATCGTGCTGTTAATCGCATAATTGTGCCATCCTTGTTTTGCTTGCCATTTGCAAACCGTGCACCCGATTCCGATGATCTTTATATCGATTTCAACCGAAATCATATCATCTTTCCAGCGGCATACTTGGTTTGCCAAGTTGATGCCTTGTTCATCATTTTCCTTCCGGAGCACGCATATGCATTGCATATCACATCTCGCATATCATGCCATGTTTTGCATCATCTTGCTTGTGCATTGCACCGTGGTTGATTGTGATTCCATTGCTTGTGTTCTTTCTTTGGGTAGAGCCGGGAGACTAGTACGTGCACGAGGAACCTGTTGAGTACGCTTACGAGGATCAAGATTTCGACAACTCTGAGAACCTTGCAGGCAAGATGACCATACCCTCGATATCACTTCTATCTTTGCTTTGCTAGTTGCTCGCTCTATCGCTATGTTTGCTCTACCTACCACTTGTTTATCATGCCTCCCATATTGCCATGTCAAGCCTCTAACCATCCTGTCCTAGCAAACCGTTGTTTGGCTATGTCACCGCTTTTGCTCAGCCCCTCTTATAGCGTTGCTAGTTGCAGGTGAAGATGAAGTTTGCTCCTTGTTGGAACATGGATATTTTGGGATATCACAATATCTCTTGTTTAATTAATGCACCTATATACTTGGTAAAGGGTGGAAGGCTCGGCCTTATGCCTGGTGTTTTGTTCCACTCTTGCAACCCTAGTTTCCGTCATACCGGTGTTATGTTCCTTGATTTTGTGTTCCTTACACGGTTGGATGATTTATGGGACCCCCTTGACAGTTTGCTTTGAATAAAACTCCTCCAGCAAGGCCCAACCTTCGTTTTACCATTTGCCACCTAAGCCTTTTTCCCTTGGGTTTTTGCGAGCCCGAGGGTCATCTTTATTTACCCCCCGGGCCAGTGCTCCTCCGAGTGTTGGCCCAAACTAGAGCACCATGCGGGACCGTCCCTTGGCAACTTGGGTTACGTTGGTACCTGTACGCTTCGCTTATCCGGTGTGCCCTGGGAACGAGATATGTGCAGCTCCTATCGGAATTTGTCGGCACAGTCGGGTGGTCTTGCTTGTCTTGTTTTACCATTGTCGAAATGTCTTGTAAACCGGGATTCCGAGACTGATCGGGTCTTCCTGGGAGAAGGAATATCCTTCGTTGACCGTGAGAGCTTGTGATGGGCTAAGTTGGGACACCCCTGCAGGGTATTATCTTTCGAAAGTCGTGCCCGCGGTTATGAGGCAGATGGGAATTTTTTATTGTCCGGTTGTAGAGAACTTGACACTTGACTTAATTAAAATGCATCAACCGTGTGTGTAGCCATGATGGTCTCTTCTCAGTGGAGTTTGGGAAATGAACACGATTGAGTTATGTTTGAACGTAAGTAGTTTCAGGATCACTTCTTGATCACTTCTAGCGTCTCGACCGATGCGTTGCTTCTCTTCTCGCTCTCACTTGCGTATGTTAGCCACCATATATGCTTAGTGCTTGATGCAGCTCCACCACCTTACCCCCTTTCCTACCCATGAGCTTAAATAGTCATGATCTCGCGGGTGTGAGATTGCTGAGTCCCCGTGACTCACAGATTCTACCAAAACAGATGCAGGTGCCGAGGATACCAGTGCAAGTGGCGCAATCGAGCTCAAGTGGGAGTTTGATGAGGACCTTGGTCGTTACTATGTTTCGTTTCCTGATGATCAGTAGTGGAGCCCAGTTGGGACGATCGGGGATCTAGCATTTGGGGTTGTCTTCTTTTCATTTGGATTTGACCGTAGTTGGTCTATGAGTGTATTTTGGATGATGTATGAATTTATTTATGTATTGTGTGAAGTGGCGATTGTCAGCCAACTCTCTTTATCCCATTCTTGTTCAATACATGGGATTGTGTGAATATGACCCTTCTTGTGAGAAAACCTACAATGCGGTTATGCCTCTAAGTCGTGCCTCGACACGTGAGAGATATAGCCGCATCATGGGCGTTACATAGCGGAACCTGGATGCTCATATTGGCTCCCACATATTCTATGAAGATCTTTATCGGTCGAACCGTTATGACAACATACTTTATTCCCTTTGCCATATGTATGTTACTTGACCGAGATTCGATCGTCGGTATCTTCATACCTAGTTCAATCTCGTTACCGTTAAATATCTTTACTCATTCCGTAATGCATCATCCCATAACTAACTCATTAGTCACATTGCTTGCAAGGCTTCTTATGATGAGCATTACCGAGAGGGCTCAGAGATACCTCTCCAATACTCGGAGTGACAAGTCCTAATCTCGATCTATGACAACCCAACAAACACCTTCGAAGATACCTGTAGAGCATCTTTATAATCACCCAGTTATGTTGTGATGTTTGATAGCACACAAGGCATTCCTCTGGTATCTGGGAGTTGCATGATCTCATAGTCAGAGGAATATGTATTTGACATGAAGAAAGCAGTAGTAATAAAACTGAACGATCATTATGCTAAGATAACGGATGAGTCTTGTCCATCACATCATTCTCCTAATGATGTGATCCTGTTCATCAAATGACAACACATGTCTATGGTTAGGAAACTTAACCATCTTTGATCAATGAGCTAGTCTAGTAGAGGCATACTAGGGACACGGTATTTTTGTCTATGTGTTCACACATGTATCAAGTTTCCGATTAATATAATTCCAGCATGAATATTAAACATTTATCATGAATAAGGAAATATAAAATTACAACTTTATTCTTGCCTCTAGGGAATATTTCCTTCAGTCTCCCACTTGCACTAGAGTCAATAATCTATATTACATTACAATGATTCTAACACCCATGAAGTCTTGGTGTTGATTATGTTTTGCTCATGGAAGAGGCTTAGTCAATGGGTCTGTCACATTCAGATCCGTATGTATTTTGCAAATCTCTATGTCTCCCTCCTTGACTAGATCGCGGATGGAGTTGAAGCATCTCTTGATGTGTTTGATCTTCTTGTGAAATCTGGATTCCTTCGCCAAGGCAATTGCTCAAGTATTGTCAGAAAAGGTTATCATTTGACCCGATGCACTAGGTATTACACCTAGATTGGATATGAACACCTTCATCCAGACTCCTTCATTTGCTGCTTCCAAAGCAGCTATGTACTCCTCTTCACACGTAGATCCCGCCAGGATTCTCTACTTGGAACTGCACCAACTGACAGCTCCACCATTCAATATAAATACGCATCTGGTTTCTGACTCAGAGTCATCCGGATCTGTGTCAAAGCTAGCATCGACGTAACCATTTACGACGAGCTCTTTGTCACCTCCATAAACGATAAGCATATCCCTAGTCCTTTTCAGGAACTTTAGGATGTTCTTAACCATTGTCAAGTGATCCACTCCTGGATTACTTTGGTACCTCCCTGCTAAACTTATAGCAAGGCACACATCAAGTCTGGTACACAGCATAGCATACATGATAGATCCTATGGCCGAGGCATAGGGAATGACTTTCATTTTCTCTCTATCTTCTGCAGTGGTCGTGCATTGAGTCTGACTCAACTTCACACCTTGTAACACAGGCAAGAACCCTTTCTTTGACTGATCCATTTTGAACTTCTTCAAAACTTTATCAAGGTATGTGCTTTGTGAAAGTCCTATCAAGCGTCTTGATCTATCTCTATAGATCTTGATGCCCAATATATAAGCAGCTTCACTGAGGTCTTTCATTGAAAAACTTTTATTCAAGTATCCTTTTATGCTATCCAGAAATTCTATATCATTTCCAGTGAACAATATGTCATCCACATATAATATTAGAAATGCTATAGAGCTCTGCTCCCACTGATTTTCTTGTAAATACAGGCTTCTCCAAAAGTCTGTATCAAACCATATGCTTTGATCACCTCATCAAAGTGTATATTCCAACTCCGAGATGCTTGCACCAGTCCATAAATGGATCGCTGGAGTTTGCACACTTTGTCAGCACCTTTAGGATCGACAAAACCTTCTGGTTGCATCATATACAACTCTTCTTTAAGAAATCCATTAAGGAATGCAGTTTTGATGTCCATTTGGCAGATTTCATAATCATAAAATGAGGCAATTGCTAACATGATTTAGACATACTTAAGCATCGCTATGGGTGAGAAAGTCTCATCGCAGTCAACTCCTTGAACTTGTCAAAAACCTTTTGCAACAAGTTGATCTTTACAGACAGTAACATTACCATCAGCGTCAGCCTTCTACTTGAAGATCCATTTATTCTCTATGGGTTGCTGATCATCGGGCAAATCCACCAAAGTACACACTTTGTTCTCATACATGGATCCTATCTTAGGTTTCATGGCCTCAAGCCATTTATCGGAATCTAGGCTCATCATAGCTTCTTCATAGTTCCTAGGTTTGTCATGGTCAAGTAACATGACTTCCAGAATAGGATTACCGTACCACTCTGGTGTGGATCGTGCTCTGGTTGATCTGAAGTTTCATGATCATTATCATTAGCTTCCTCTCCAGTTGGTGTAGGCATCATGGGAACGGATTTTGAGAGAAACTTTCCAAATTGAGAGAAGGTACAATTACCTCATCAAGTTCCACTTTCCACCCACTCACTTCTTTTGAGAGAAACTCCTTCTCTAGAAATGTTCCATTCTTGGCAAAAAATATCTTGCCTTCGGATATGTGGTAGAAGGTGCACCCAATTGTTTCCCTAGGGTATCCTATGAAGACGCACTTCTCCGATTTGGGTTCGAGCTTATCAGGCTAAAGCCTTTTGACATAAGCATCGCATCCCATAACTTTAAGAAACGACAGCTTAGGTTTATTGCCAAACCACAGTTCAAACAGTGTCGTCTCAACAGATTTTGACGGTGCCCTATTTAACGTGAATGCAACTGTCTCTAAAGCATAACCCCAAAATGATAGTGGTAAATTGGTAAGACACATTATAGATCGCACCATATCTAATAAAGTATGGTTACAACATTCGGACACACCATTACGCTGTGGTGTTCCAGGTGGCGTGAGTTGTGAAACTATTCCACATTGTTTTAAATGAAGGCCAAACATGTAACTCAAATACTCACCTCCACGGTCAGATCGTAGAAACTTTATTTTCTTGTTATGATGATTCTCCACTTCACTCTGAAATTCTTTGAACTTTTCAAATGTTTCAGACTTGTGTTTCATTATACCCATATCTGCTCAAATCATGTGTGAAGGTTAGAAAATAACGATACCCTCCACGAGCTTCAACACTCATCAGACCGCATACATCGGTATGTATTATTTCCAACAAGTCATTGGGTCATTCCATTGTTCCAGAGAATGGAGTTTTAGTCATCTTTCCCATGAGGCACGGTTCACAAGTATCAAATGATTCATAATCAAGTGATTCCAAAAGTCCATCTGCATGGAGTTTCTTCATGCGATTTACACCGACATGACCTAAACGACAGTGCCACAAATATGTTGCATTATCATTATCAACTTTGCATCTTTTGGCATCAATATTATGAATATGTGTATCACCACGATCGAGATTCAACAGAAATAGGCCACTCTTCAAGGGTGCATGACCATAAAAGATATTATTCATATAAATAGAACAACCATTATTCTCTGATTTAAATGTGTCTCACAGTAAACAAGATCCAGATATAATGTTCACGCTGAGCGCTGGCACCAAATAACAATTATTCAGGTCTAAAACTAATCCCGAAGGTAGATGCAGAGGTAGCGTGCCGACGGCAATCACATCAACCTTGGAACCATTTCCGACGCGCGTCATCACCTCGTCCTTAGCCAATATTTGTTTAATCCGTAGTCCCTGTTTCGAGTTACAAATATGAGCAACCGAACCGGTATCAAATACCCAGGCACTACTACGAGAATTAGTAAGGTACACATCAATAACATGTATATCAGATATACCTTTGTTCACTTTGCCATCCTTCTTAACCACCAAATACTTGGGGTAGTTCCACTTCCAGTGACCAGCCCCTTTACAGTAGAAGCACTATGTTTCAGGCTTGGGACCAGCTTTGGGTTTCTTCCCAGGAGTGACAACTTGCTTGCCATTCTTCTTGAAGTTCCCTTACTTTCCTTTGTCCTTTTTCTTGAAACTAGTGGTCTTGTTAACCATCAACACTTGATGCTCCTTCTTGATTTCTACCTCTGCAGCCTTGAACATTGCGAAGAGCTCGGGAATATTTTTTCCATCCCTTGCATATTGTAGTTCATCACGAAGCCTTTGTAGCTGTGTGGAAGTGATTGAAGAACTCTGTCAATGACACAATCATCTGGAAGATTAACTCCTAGCTGAGTCAAGTGATTATGATACCACACATTCTGAGTATGTGCTCACTCACAGAACTGTTCTCCTCCATTTTGCAGCTATAGAACTTGTTGGAGACTTCATATCTCTCAACTCAGGCATTTGCTTGAAATATTAACTTCAACCACTAGAACATCTCATATGGTTCATGACGTTCAAAACGTATTTGAAGTCCCGATTCTAAGCCGTAAAGCATGGTACACTAAACTATCGAGTAGTCATCAACATGCGACTGCCAGACATTCAGAATGTCTGCAGTGTGGCACACCTAGCGGTGCATCAAGGACATAATTCTTCTGTGCAGCAATGAGTATAATCCTCAAGTTACGGACCCAGTCCGTGTAGTTGCTACCATCATCTTTCAACTTAGCTTTCTCTAGGAACACATTAAAATTCAAGGGAATGGTAGCACGGGCTATTGATCTACAACAAAGATATGTAAAAACTACCAGGACTAAGTTCATGATAAAGTAAGCGCAATTAATCATATTACTAAAGAACTCCCACTTAGATAGACATCCCTCAAGTCATCTAAATGATACATGATCCAAATCAACTAAACCATGTCCGATCATCACGTGAGATGGAGTAGTCATCAACAGTGAACATCTATATGTTGATCATATCCACTATATGATTCATGTTCGACCTTTCGGTCTCAAGTGTTCTGAGGCCATGTCTGTACATGCTAGACTCGTCAAGTTTAACCTGAGTATTCCGCATGTGCAAAACTGGCTTGCACCCGTTGTATGTGAACGTAGAGCCTATCACACCCGATCATCACGGGGTGTCTCGGCACGAAGAACTTTCGCAACGGTGCATACTCAGGGAGAACACTTATACCTTGAAATTTTAGTTAAGGGATCATCTTATAATGCTACCGCTGTACTAAGCAAAATAAGATGCATAAAGATAAACATCACATGCAATCAAAATATGTGACATGATATGGCCATCATCATCTTGTGATTTTGATCTCCGTCTCCAAAGCAACGTCATGATCTCCATCGTCACCGGCTTGACACCTTGATCTCCATCATAGCATCGTGGTCGTCTCGCCAACTATTGCTTCTACGACTATCTCTACCGCTTAGTGATAAAGTAAAGCAATTACATGGCGTTTGTATTTCATACATTAAGGCGACAACCATAAGGCTCCTGCCAATTGCCTATAACTTTTACAAAACATGATCATCTCATACAACAACGTATATCACATCATGTCTTGACCATATCACATCACAACATGCCCTGCAAAAACAAGTTAGACGTCCTCTACTTTGCTGTTGCAAGTTTTATGTGGCTGCTACGGGCTTCTAGCAAGAATCGTTCTTACCTATGGCACGAAACCACAACGGTGATTTATCAAGTTTGTTGTTTTAACCTTCAACAAGGACTGGCAGTAGTCAAATTCGATTCAACTAAAGTTGGAGAAACAGACACCCGCCAGCCACCTTTATGCAAAAATAGTTGCATGTCTGTTGGTGGAACCGGTCTCACGAACGTGGTCATGTAAGGCTGGTCCGGCCGCTTCATCCAACAATACCGACAAATCAAAATAAGACATTGGTGGTAAGTAGTATGACGATCACCGCCCACAACTCTTTGTGTTCTACTCGTGCATATCATCTACACATTGACCTGGCTCTAATACCACTATTCGGAAACGTAGTATGCAATTTCAAAAAAATTCCTACGCTCACACAAGATCTATCTAGGAGATGCATAGCAACAAGAGGGGGAGAGTGTGTCCACGTACCCTCGTAGACCGAAAGCGGAAGCATTTGCTTAACACGGTTGATGTAGTCGAATGTCTTCTCGTTCTGACTGATCAAGTACCGAACGTATGGCACTTCCGAGTTCTGCACACATTCAGCGCGATGATGTCCCTCGAGCTCTTGATCCAGTAGAGTGTCAAGGAAGTAGACGAGTTCCATCAGCACGACGGTGTGGTGACGGTGATAGTGATGTGATCCGCATAGGGCTTCGCCTAAGCACTGTGAGAATATGCCCAGAGGCGTAAACTATGGAGGGGGCGCCGCACACAGCTTGGAACAATTGATCTGTGTTGTAGGAGCCCCCTCCCTACGTATATAAAGGAGGGACGGGGAGGAGGTCGGCCCTAGGCGCGCCCAAGTAGGAGGAATCCTACTTGGGCTCCTAGTAGGATTCGCCCCCCCCCCTTTCCTTTTACCGGAGGGGGAAAGGGGGAAAGAGAGAGTGGGAGAAGGAAAGGGAGCCCCCCCCCAGTCCAACTAGGCCTCCTTCCCTGGTGGGGGGCGCGCTACCCCTCGTGGGCTGGTGTGCCTCCCTCCTATGGCCCATATCTTCCCCCCGGGGGGGAGGGTCCAGTAAGCCCCCCGGTACTCCGATATGTACCCTATACATTCTGAAACACTTCCGGTGTCCGAATAATATCATCCAACATACCAATCTTTACCTCTCGACCATTTCGAGAGTCCTTGTCATGTCCGTGATCTCATCCGGGACTTCGAACAACATTCAGTCACCAAACCATATAACTCATATAATACAAATCGTCACTGAAAGTTAAGTGTGCGGACCATACGGGTTCGAGAACTATGTAGACATGACCAGGGCACCTCTCCAGTCAATAACCAATAGCAGAACCTGGATGCTCATACTAGATCCCACATATTCTACAAAGATCTTTATTGGTCGAGCCGTTATGACAACATATGGTATTCCCTTTGTCATTGGTATGTTACTTGCCCGAGATTCGATGGTCGGTATCTTCATACCTAGTTCAATCTCGTTACCGGCAAGTCTCTTTACTCATTCCGTAATGCATCATCCCATAACTAACTCATTAGTCACATTGCTTGCAAGGCTTCTTATGATGAGCATTACCGAGACGGCGTAGAGATACCTCTCCGATACTCGGAGTGACAAATCCTAATCTCGATCTATGCCAACCCAACAAACACCTTCGGAGATACCTTTAGAGCATCTTTATAATCACACAGTTACATTGTGATGTTTGATAGCACACAAGGCATTCCTCTGGTATCCAGGAGTTGCATACTCTCATAGTCGGAGGAATATGTATTTGACATGAAGAAAGCAGTAGCAATAAAACTGAACAATCATTATGCTAAGCTAACGGATGGGTCTTGTCCATCACATCATTCTCCTAATGATGTGATCTCGTTTATCAAATGACAACACATGCCCATGGCTAGGAAACTTAACCATCTTTGATCAACGAGCTAGTCTAGTAGAGGCATACTAGGGACACGGTGCTTTTTCTATGTATTCACACATGTATCAAATTTCCGGTTAATACAATTCTAGTATTAATAATAAACATTTATCATGAATAAGGAAATATAAAATAATAACTTTATTATTGCCTCTAGGGCATATTTCCTTCACAGAATTCCAGCTGCCGTCATTTTCCCTCTTTGTGTAAACCTTGTAAAATAAGAGAGAAAAGGCATAATTATTGTACCATAATGTGTAATAACAGCCCATAATGCAATAAATATCAATATAAAAGCATGATGCAAAATGGACGTATCAACTCCCCCAAGCTTAGATCTCGCTTGTCCTCAAGCGGAAGCTGAAATCGACAAATATGTCCACATGTTTAGAGATAGAGGTGTCGGTAAAATAAAATACGGACATGAGGGAATCATGATCATCTTTAGAACAGCAACATATATTGTCATATAATATTTTATGCTAAAGTTACAATCCGTTCACAAGGTAAAGTATGAATGAGAAACTTTACTGAAAACCGACAAACTATGATCTCAGTCATTGAAGCAATTGCAATTTATCATAATATCGGAAAGAGACAATGAAGAGCTTTTCAGCAAGTTCACATACTCAATTATCATTTAGTCTTTTATAATTTCTAACACTCACGGGATACTTATGGGTTCGAAGCCTTAGTCGGAAACAGAGGAAGATAGGGGCTTATAGTCTCACCTCCCAACCTTTTACCTCAAGTGTAACGTCAACAATAATAGTTTATGATAACCTACATCCGAGTGGATATATATATCTGGATCTTTTCCCAACACATAGTGCTTGCCAAAGAGAAAAGGTGTAAAAATGAAAGGTGAAGATAACCATGACTCTTGTAAAGGTAGAAGATGAAAATAAAAGATACACCCTTGGCTTAGGGAAGTAGAGGTTGTCATGCGCTTTTATGGTTGGATGCACAAAATCTTAATGCAAAAGAACGTCACTTTATATTGTCACTTGTGATAAAGAACTTTATTATGCAGTCTGTCGCTTTTATTTCTTCCATATCACAAGTTCGTATAAAGCTTATTTTCCTCACACTAAAAGCTCATACATATTAAGAGAGCAATTTTTATTGCTTGCACCGATAACGACTTACTTGAAGGATCTTACTCAGTCCATAGGTAGGTATAGTGGACTCTCATGGTAAAACTGGGTTAAGGGATGTTTGGATGCACAAGTAGTATCTCTACTTGGTGCAAAAGATTTGGCTGGCATGGGATGAGAAGTAAGCTCAACATGTTGGAGGATCCATGACAATATAGCTTCTGTTCAGATATAAGAAAACATAACTCATTATGTTGTCTTCCTTGTCCAACATCAACGCTTTAGCATATAATATATTAACGATTGCTCACAATCACAAAAGAGGTCCAATATAATATATTTATATGTGAAACCTCTCTTTCTTTACTACTTCCTATTAATTGCAACAATGACCAAAACTATGTTTGTGAACTCTCAACAAATTTTATTCATCATACTATTTATATGTGAAGTCATCACCCTCCGTAAGATCATTATATAATTTTTTTTCTTTTTTTATTATTTTCTTTTTATCTTCCTCAAGATCATAGAAAGAAAGCAAAGCCCTCAACTCAAAACTACTCTTTATTATATAACTCATGGACTCGATTACATAGATAGATCATAAAGCAGAACTCAAAGCTATATCACACTAAAAACTTTTATTCTACTAGATCAGGGTACAACCAAAAGGATCAAACTATGAAAAATGATAAGGGTAAAGACGTGATGGTGATACGATACCGGGGCACCTCCCCCAAGTTTGGAGGTTGCCAAGGGGAGTGCCCATACCCATGTATACTCAATTTTCCTTCTTAGGAGGTGGTGATGATGTAGTTGATGATGCGGGAAGCTGGTCCTTTTTCCTCACCTTACTCTTGAGGATGGAATTTTCCTCCCTTAGGTCATTGATCCCCTGCTCTAGTATTAATATATTTTTGCATAATTTTTGCTTGTTCTCCTACAAAAGATGAAAAGGGATAAACTCGATCTTAGGTTTCTTTGCTTTACTATGGAGACTTGACTTTTTGCTCTCCACGTGCATGTCCCCGGGTTGGGGTAGTGGGACTTCCTCTATGTCTGAGCTTGTCTCTTCCTTTCCTTTCGGCTGTAGTCTTCTTCTTCCTCCGTGGTCCAAAAATAATGCTCCATATCCCCATAAACCCTGGGGTCTGCAATGTAATCAGCTATGTAGCTCTCTCCCTCCGAATCTTGGGATGACATGCTTTCAGATCTATCAGAAAAACAGCTCAAATGTTCTCATTTGACTCCTTAGTCGTGCTTAAATGATGAGTATGACCTACGATCAAATGTTCTCATTTGACTCATCTATATGTGTAAAAGTGGTAACCCAACTCGTGCTTAAATGATGAGTGTGACCTACAATCAAATGTTCTCATTTGACTCCTCAGTCAATATACTCATATATAGAGGACCTAGTCATTGCCAATTGCTTGATAGATGCTAGAATTGTTTGTGCATGCTTTATCACATATTTCATGTGCTATCTTATTATGTGAGCATGTTGGTTGCATAATTTCTCCATTCGAGGGCATCCATTTGTAGTTTTGATTGTTTGGTTTTTTATTGGCCAAATGGATGGACAAGAATGCCTAAGAACCTCCTCTAGCTATCTATGCTTTTTCTCTTCTCAAACTCTATTCATGCTACATCACAAAAATTGAACAAGTCTTTTCTAGACCCTCCAGGTGAGAAGCACTCGGAGCCACCGATCCATCAAGGGCTTCCCTCCAAAACTTTCTTGTGAATTTCGGTCAGACCAACTCACTCCTACTCGGTCCCACTAAAACCACTAGGTTGATCTAGTTTTCTTATCTTGGTGCTACCGATTAGAACGACTTGGTCTCACCGAGTTGCAATAACTGCATGCAGTTTTGCATCTCGGTGCCACCGAGACATTCCATTTGCTGCCACCGAGAGCGTATGGGTATATATACTCCGCAACGCGTTCGGTTGAAAATCCCTCCAAACCTCTCGAGCCCGCCCCCATTGCTGCCGCCCCTCGGTCTCTAGATCGTTGTTGTCTTTGAATGTGTGCCTTCGCTGCAAATCTCCGCTACCGTCAACAGATTTCTCCACCGCCGTTGCCGCCACAGTGAATCATCACCAAGTTAGGGTATGGTTCGGCCACTTTGTGCTTATTCCTCTTTATGATTCATTGCACAATATTTTTGTCTGCTTTATTTCCATGTATGAAAACATTCTATCCAGCAAAAAGTTCCTTTAGATTAGATTCAATGAAAAAACTTAGGGTTAGGTTTTCGCCGAGCTCATCTCGGACCGACCGAAATGAATTTTTTGGTCCCACCGATTGGCCTGGCCATTGCAGTAAGTACAACTCGGTCTGACCAAAGTGTACTGATTGCTGAGACTGAAAGCAAATTCTCAGTGAAACCTTAGCATCTCAGAGTCACCAAACTGCTACTCGGCTTGACCATGATGTATGTTTAGACTCTGTTAAGTGCTTCGGTGTCACCAAGATTTTCATATCGGTAGCTCCGAAATGCTTTCTACAGAAAACTAAAACTAAGATTTTGACTCAAATTTTTGCAAAACAAGCTGATTTTTGTGATGCTCATCCACTCTGCCCATACCTATCTATTCACAGGGTTAGTTTGCAAAGATGTCTGAAGAAAGTGATAGCCAGAACAGGTCAGAGGAGCAAGTCAACCTCAGCGAGGGTACAAGCCCTGGTAGTAACTATGAAGAAGGCAGTAGAAGCACTCCTAGCAATCTGCCTAAAGCTGCTACTAGACAGAGAAAGAAGAGAACCTCAGAGAGTGAGGATGAAGACTTTGTGGTTGAAGAAGAAGTAACTGTCGGATTTCGAGTTCCGCAAACCCTTGAGAGGTTCAAACTCTAGGGTGTGTGTGGAGATCTCAACCTAGCCAGCCTACCAACTCGAAAACCTCATAGCCTATCGCAACAAACTTGAAGGGAAAGAGAGGCACAACAGTTTACCCAGGTTTGGGCCGCCTTGCGGTGTAAAACCCTACTCCTACTTTGTGGTGGATTTGCCTCGAGGGGCTGAGGAAGAACTAGTATAGTGGGGAAACACCTTAGGAGGCATGTTCTTGAGCTCAAGTGAGATGGTGAAGTGGTGAGGGCGGAATGGACTCCCTCTACCCTCTCTCTTGTGGATTCGGCCCCTCTCCATGGTGGTGGCTAGGTCCTATTTATAGTGGCCTTGGTCCTCTTCCCAAATGTAGCCGAGAAGGGATCCCACAACGGTTAAATTTGAAGGGAGACAACGAGTACATCCTATCCTGACTAAAGTGGTCTTCGCCTGTAAAAGTCGCTTGTCGTGACATTGCGGTGGGCTCGGTGGTGACCTCCGTCCTGGCGGTCTTGGTCTCGTTGCAGCAGAATGGAAACCTTTGGTTGATTCCTCGGGACTCCGCGCCTACTGCTTGCCTCCTTTGCACCAAAGAGGAAACTGGTACTCTGTTTCCACTGGCACCCGCCTGGCCTTGGTCGTCATGGCTCATGTCAGCCGAACCTCACGAGGTGAGCCTTGCATAGAAATCTCCGCTCCTCGGGAGCCAGCCTGATGGGGCCAATCCCCTTGAAGGTCTTGGTGTCGTCCTCCTCACGAGGCTTGGCCCCTCGCGAGGGTCATGAGTTGTTGATGCTAAAGCTGGGTCATACCAGGCCGTCGATGGAGCCACGCCGTGGGCCGCAGGCAGGTGATACGTCTCCAATATTACCCCTTTTGGATGATTATGGGCTTTATTTTACACATTTATATCATTTTTTGGGACTAACCTACTAACCGGAGGCCCAGCCCGTATTGCTGCTTTTTTTGCCTATTTCTGTATTTCGAAGAAAAGGAATATCAAACAGAGTCCAAACGGAATGAAACCTTCGGGAGCGTGATTTTTGTAACGAACGTGATCCAGAGGACTTGGAGTGCAAATCAAGAAGCGATCGAGGCGGCCAGGAGATAGGAGGGCGCACCCACCCCTTGGGCGTGCCCCCCTGTCTCGTGGGCCCCTCAGGCGGCTACCGACGTACTTGTTCCTCCTATGTATACCCATGTACCCCGAAAACTTCCAGGGAGCCAACGAAAAACAATTTCCACTGCCGTAACCTTCTGTATCCGTGAGACCCCATCTTGGAGCCTTCGTCGGCGCTCCGCCGGAGGGGGAATCGACCATGGAGGGCTTCTACATCAACACCATAGCCCTTCCGATGAGTTGTGAGTAGTTTACCACAGACCTTCGGGTCCATAGTTATTAGCTAGATGGCTTCTTCTCTCTTTTTGGATCTCAATACAATGTTCTCCCCCTCTCTTGTGGAGATCTATTCGATGTAACTCTTTTTGCAGTGTGTTTGTCGAGATCTGATGAATTGTGTGTTTATGATCAAGTTTATCTATGAGAAATATTTGAATCTCCTCTGAATTATTTTATGTATGATTGAGTTATCTTTGCAAGTCTCTTCGAATTATCAGTCTGGTTTGGCCTACTAGATTGATCTTTCTTGACATGGGAGAAGTGCTTAGCTTCGGGTTCAGTCTTGCGGTGTCCTTACCCAGTGACAGCAGGTGTTGCAAGGCACGTATTGTATTGTTGGCATCGAGGATAAAAAGATGGTGTTTATATCATATTGCATGAGTTTATCCCTCTACATCATGTCATCTTTCTTAATGAATTACTATGTTCTTATGAACTTAATGCTCTAGATGCATGCTGGATAGCGGTCGATGTGTGGAGTAATAGTAGTAGATGCAGGCACGAGTCGGTCTACTTGTCACGGACGTGATGCCTATATACATGACCATGCCTAGATAATCTCATAATTATTCGCTTTTCTATCAATTGCTCGACAGTGATTTGTTCACCCACCGTAATACTTATGCTATCTTGAGAGAAGCCACTAGTGAAACCTATGGCCCCTGGGTCTATCTTTTATCATATAAGCATTCAATCAACTTTTATTTGCATCTTTTACTTTTTGCATCTATATCATAAAATACCAAAAATATATTTATCTTATCATACTATCTCTATCAGATCTCACTTTCGCAAGTGGCCATGAAGGGATTGACAACCCCTTTATTGCATTGGTTGCGAGTTCTTTGTTTGTTTGTGTAGGTGCGTGGGACTTTTGAGGAGCCTCCTACTGGATTGATACCTTGGTTTTCAAAAACTGAGGGAAATACTTACGCTACTATTGCTGCATCACCCTTGCCGGGGAGGTCTTCGCTCAAGTCAAGACATACCAAGTACCCATCACAAACTCATCTTCCTCGCATTTACATTATTTGCCATTTGCCTCTCAGTTTCCTCTCCCCCACTTCACCCTTGCCGTTTTATTCGCCCTCTCTTTCCCAATCTCCCTCTCTCTTTCGCTTGCCTTTTTCTGTTTGCTTGTGTGTTGGATTACTTGTTGCCATGGCGCAAGATAATACCAAATTGGGTGATTTCTCCAATACCAATAATAATGATTTCCTTTGTACTCTGATTGCTCCTCTTAATGATGTTGAGTCTTGTGAAATCAATACTGTTGTGCTGAATCTTGTTATGAAAGATCAATTCACCGGCCTTCCTAGTGAAGATGTCGCTACTCATCTAAACAACTTTGTTGATTCGTGTGATATGCAAAAGAAGAAAGATACGGATAATGATATTGTTAAATTGAAGTTATTTCCGTTTTCCCTTAGAGATCGTGCTAAAGTTTGGTTTTCGTCTTTGCCTAAAAATAGTATTGATTCTTGGAACAAATGCAAAGATGCTTTTATCTCTAAGTATTTTCCTCCCGCTAAGATCATCACTCTTAGGAACGATATTATGAATTTTAAACAACTTGATCATGACCATGTTGCCCAATCTTGGAAAATAATGAAATTGATGATTCGCAATTGCCCTACTCATGGTTTGAATTTATGGATGATCATACAAAAATTTTATGCCGGTTTGAACTTTGCTTCTAGAAATCTTTTAGATTCGGCCACGGGAGGTACGTTTATGGAAATCACGTTAGGAGATGCTACAAAACTTCTTGATAATATTATGGCTAATTGTTCTCAATGGCACACCGAAAGATCTTCTAGTAAAAAAGTGCATGCTATAGAAGAAATCAAAGTTTTGAGTGGAAAGATGGATGAACTTATGAAGTTGTTTGCTACTAAAAATACTCCTCTTGATCCCAATGATATGCCTTTGTCTACCTTTATTGAGAATAATAATGAATCTATGGATGTGAATTTTGTTGGTAGGAATAGTTTTGGAAATAATGCTTATAGAGGAAACTTTAATTCTAGACCGTTCCCTAGTAATTCCTCTAATAATTATGGAAATTCCTACAATAATTCTTATGGTAATTTTAATAAGATGCCCTCTGATTTTGAGAATAGTGTGAAAGAATTTATGATTTGTCAAAAGAATTTTAATGCTTTGCTTGAAGTAAAATTGCTCAAAGTTGATGATTTGGCTAGGAACGTTGATAGACTTTCGCTTGATGTTGATTCTCTTAAAATTAGATCTACTCCTCCTAAGCATGATATCAATGAGTCTCTCAAAGCCATGAGAATTTCCATTGATGAGCGCAAGGAAAGAACCGCTAGATTGCGTGCTAAGAAAGATTGCTTTGTAAATGTGTGTTCTTCTAGTTTCCATGAAAATAATGATGAAGATCTTAATGTTATTGATGTGTCTCCTATTAGATCCTTGTTTTGCAATATGAATCTTGATAATAATAGGACTAGAGATGAGTCAACTTTAGTTAGAAGGTGTCCCAATAATTCGGAGTGTTTAGATCTTGATGCTAAATTTGGTAAAAGTGGGATTGGAGAGGTCATGACTTTAAATAGCATTGAACCCACTATATCGGATTTCAAGGAATTTGATTATGATAATTGTTCTTTAGAAGGTTGTATTTCCTTGTTGTAATCCGTTGTTAATTCTCCTCATGCTTATAGTCAAAATAAAGCTTTTACCAAACATATTGTTGATGCCTTGATGCAATCTTATGATGAAAAACTTAATTTGGAAGTTTCTATACCTAGAAAACTTAATGATGAGTGGGAACCTACTATAAAGATTAAAATTAAATATCATGAGTGTTATGCTTTGTGTGATTTGGATGCTAGTGTTTCCACGATTCCGAAAACTTTATCTGATATTTAGGTTTCCATGATCTTGATGATTGCTCTTTAAATTTGCACCTTGCGGATTCCACCATTAAAAAGCCAATGGGAAGGATCAATGATGTTCTCATTGTTGCAAATAGAAATTTGGTGCCCGTAGATTTTATCGTTCTTGATATAGATTGCAATCTTTATTGCCCTATTATTCTTGGTAGACCTTTCCTTAGAATGATTGGTGCGATTATTGATGTGAAGGAAAGGAATATTAGATTCCAATTTCCATTAAATAAAGGCATGGAGCACTTTCCAAGAAATAAAGTCAAAATACCTTATGAATCTATCATGCGGGCTACTTATGAATTGAGTGCCAAAGATGGCACTACTTAGATCTATCTTTGCTTTTATGCCTGGCTAGGGGCGTTAAACGATAGCGCTAGTTGGGAGGCAACCCAATTTTATTTGTGTTTTTTGTTTTTGTTCCTGTTTAGTAATAAATTTTGCATCTACCTTCCGTTTAGATGTGTTTTTAAGTTTTAAATAGTGCTTGTGCCAAGTAGAACCTAGAAGATAACTTATGGTGATAGTTGATTTGATTCTGCTGAAAAACAGAAACTTTGCACGCACGAAATTAGTTTTGTTAAATCAAATAAACGTTCTTTTGCGTTGATTCGTTTTGCTGCTGATCAATAGACAAATTTCCCAGGACTTCCTATTTTGGTAGTATTTTTAGAGTTCCAGAAGTTTGCGTTAGTTACAGATTGCTAGAGACTGTTCTGTTTTTCACAGATTCTGTTTTCCATGTGTTGTTTGCTTATTTTGATGCATCTATGGCTAGTAAAATAGTTTATAAACCATAGAGAAGTTGGAATATAGTAGGTTTAACACCAAAATAAATAAATAATTAGTTCATTACAGTACCTTATGTGGTGGTTTTGTTTTCTTTCACTAAAGGAGCTTATGAGATTTCCTGTTGAGTTTTGTGTTGTGAAGTTTTCATGTTTTGGGTAAAGATTTGATGGACTATGGAATAAGGAGTGAAAAAAGACTAAGCTTGGGGATGCCCATGGCACCCCAAGATATTCAAGAGTAGCCAAAAGCCTAAGCTTGGGGATGCCCTGGGAAGTCATCCCCTCTTTCGTCTTCGTTCATTGGTAACTTTACTTGGAGCTATATTTTTATTCGCCACATGATATGTGTTTTGCTTGGAGCATCGTGTATGATATTAGTATTTGCTTTTTAGATTACCACAATCATCCTTGCTGTACACACCTTTTGGGAGAAGCCCACTTGATTATAATTTATTAGAATACTCTATGTGCTTCACTTATATCTTTTGAGCTTGATAGTTTTTGTTCTAGTACTTCACTTATATCTTTTAGAGCACGGTGGTGGCCTAATTTTGTAGAAATTTCTAGTCTCTCATGCTTCACTTATATTATTTTGAGAGTCTTTTAGAACAGCATGGTATTTGCTATGGTTATAAAATTGGTCCTTGAATGGTAGGCATCCAAGTTGGGTATAATAAAAACTATCATAGGAAGTGAATTGGATGCTATGATCAATTTGATACTGGATAATTGTTTTGAGATATGGAGGTGGTAATATTAAAGTCATGCTAGTTGGGTGATTGTGAATTTAAAGAATGCTTGTGTTGAAGTTTGTGATTCCCGTAGCATGCACGTATGGTGAACCACTTTGTGATGAAGTTGGAGCACAATTTTATTTATTGATTGTCTTCCTTATGAGTGGCGGTCGGGGACGAGCGATGGTCTTTTCCTACCAATCTATCCCCCTAGGAGCATGCGCGTAATACTTTGTTTTTGATGACTTGTAGGATTTTGCAATAAGTATATGAGTTCTTTTGACTAATGTTGAGTCACACGGATTATACGCACTCTCACCCTTCCATCATTGCTAGCCTCTCTTATGCCGCGCAACTTTCGCCAGTACCATACACCCGCCATATACCTTCCTCAAAACAGCCACCATACCTACCTATTATGGCTTTTCCACAGCCATTCTGAGATATATTGCCATGCAACTTTCCACCGTTCCGTTTATATGACACGCATCATCATTGTCATATTGCTCTTTGCATGATCATGTAGTTGACATCGTATTTGTGGCAAGGCCACCTTCATAATTTTCATACATGTCACTCTTGACTCATTGCATATCCCGGTACACCACCGGAGGCATTCATATAGAGTCATATCTTGTTCTAAGGTTTGAGTTGTAATTCTTGAGTTGTAAGTAGATAAAAGTGTGATGATCTTCATTATTAGAGCATTGTCCCAGTGAGGAAATGATGATGGAGACTATGATTCCCCCACAAGTCGGGATGAAACTTCGGACTTTACAAAAGAAAAAAAAAAGAAAGGCCAAAAGAAAAAAAAGGCCAAAAGAAAAAAAGGAGAAAGGCCAAAAAAAAGAGAAAGGCCAAAAGAAAGAAAAAAAGAAAAAAAAGATTGAAAAGAAAAAAAAAGAAAAAAAGAAAAAAATGAGAGAAAAAGAGAGAACAGACAACGCTGCTATCCTTTTACCACACTTGTGCTTCAAAGTAGCACCATGATATTCATGATAGAGAGTCTCCTATGTTATCACTTTCATATACTAGTGGGAATTTTTCATTATAGAACTTGGCTTGTATATTCCAATGATGGGCTTCCTCAAATTGCCCTAGGTCTTTGTGAGCAAGCGAGTTGGATGCACGCCCACTTAGTTTCTTTTGTTGAGCTTTCATACATTTATAGCTCTAGTGCATCCGTTGCATGGCAATCCCTACTCACTCACATTGATATCTATTAATGGGCATCTCCATAGCCCGTTGATACGCCTAGTTGATGTGAGACTATCTTCTCCTCTTTTTTTCCACAACCACCATTCTATTCCACATATAGTGCTATGTCCATGGCTCACGCTCATGTATTGCGTGAAAGTTGAAAAAGTTTGAGATTACTAAAGTATGAAACAATTGCTTGGCTTGTCATCGGGGTTGTGCATGATTAAATACTTTGAGTGATGAAGATAGAGCAACAGCCAGACTATATGATTTTGTAGGGATAACTTTCTTTAGCCATGTTATTTTGAGAAGACATGATTGCTTTGATTAGTATGCCTGAAGTATTACTATTTCTTGTGTCAATATGAACTTTTATTCTGAATCATTTGGATCTGAACATTCATGCCACAATAAAGAGAATTACATTGAGAATTATGGTAGGTAGAATTCCACATCAAAAATTCTGTTTTTATCATTTACCTACTCGAGGACGAGCAGGAATTAAGCTTGGGGATGCTTGATACGTCTCCAACGTATCTATAATTTTTTATTGTTCCATGCTATTATATTACCCCTTTTGGATGTTTATGGGCTTTATTTTACACATTTATATCATTTTTTGGGACTAACCGACTAACCGGAGGCCCAGCCCGTATTGCTGTTTTTTTGCCTATTTCAGTATTTCGAAGAAAAGAATATGAAACGGAGTCCAAATGGAATGAAACCTTCGGGAGCGTGACTTTTGGAATGAACGTGATCCATAGAACTTGGAGTGCAAGTCAAGAAGCGATTGAGGCGGCCAAGAGATAGGAGGGCGCGCCCACCCCCCTGGGCGCGCCCCCTGTCTTGTGGGCCCCTCGGGCGGCAACCGACGTACTTCTTCCTCCTATATATACCCACATACCCCGAAAACATCCAGGGAGCCAACGAAAAACAATTTCCACCGCCGTAACCTTCTGTATCCACGAGATCCCATCTTGGAGCCTTCGCCGGCGCTCCACCATAGCCCTTCCGATGAGTTGTGAGTACTTTACCATAGACCTTCGGGTCCATAGTTATTAGCTGTATGGCTTCTTCTCTCTTTTTGGATCTCAATACAATGTTCTCCCCCTCTCTTGTGGAGATCTATTCGATGTAACTCTTTTTGTAGTGTGTTCGTCGAGATCCGATGAATTGTGGGTTTATGATCAAGTTTATCTATGAGAAATATTTGAATCTCCTCTGAATTCTTTTTTGTATGAATGAGTTATCTTTGCAAGTCTCTTCGAATTATCAGTTTGGTTTGGCCTACTAGATTGATCTTTCTTGCCATGGGAGAAGTGCTTAGCTTTGGGTTCAATCTTGCGGTGTCCTTACCCAGTGACAGTAGGGGTTACAAGGCACGTATTGTATTGTTGCCATCGAGGATAAAAAGATGGGGTTTATATCATATTGCATGAGTTTATCCCTCTACATCATGTCATCTTTCTTAATGTGTTACTCTGTTCTTATGAACTTAATACTCTAGATGCATGCTGGATAGCGCTCGATGTGTGGAGTAATAGTAGTAGATGCAGGCAAGAGTCGGTCTACTTGTCACGGACGTGATGCCTATATACATGATCATCCCTAGATAATCTCATAATTATTCGCTTTTCTATCAATTGCTCGACAGTGATTTGTTCACCCACCGTAATACTTATGCTATCTTGAGAGAAGCCACTAGTGAAACCTATGGCCCCCGGGTCTATTCTTTTATCATATAATCTTTCAATCTACTTTTATTTGCATCTTTTACTTTTCGCATCTATATCATAAAATACCAAAAATGTATTTATCTTATCATACTATCTCTATCATATCTCACTTTTGCAAGTGACCGTGAAGGGATAGACAACCCCTTTATTGCGTTGGTTGTGAGTTCTTTGTTTGTTTCTGTAGGTGCGTGGGACTTTTGAGGAGCCTCCTACTGGATTGATACCTCGATTCTCATAAACCGAGGGAAATACTTACGCTACTATTGCTACATCACCCTTTCCTCTTCAAGGAAAACCAACGCAAGCTCAAGACGTAGCAGCAGGCAAGTCTGGGTACCCCCGTATCCAGAATGCCGACAGTTGCCCCCGGGCCCAAGGTGCGCTTGGACATGGCTTCTAGGCGAAGCCAAAGGGAAAGTGTGGAGTGCCGCGGGCCCTAACCGCCTGCAGCCTTGGACGAAGCGTGGCGATTGATGGGACGTGGGCGTCTCCACTTCCCTATGTTGCCTCGACAACCGTTCCTGGTTGACAAAAAGGCTGACACCTGCCGCTAAGCCTTCATTGCCTTCCTTTCGTCTTGCTCCAGATCCCCTTCTCTCCCTACGCCAAAAAATGCTCCAGATCTGCCAAGCCTCTCCACCAAGCTCTCGCCAGGTAGCCTCCGACAATGCTAAAGCTCCGGTCTCGGCCACAGGCTCCGCCGCTTGGTTCGAGCCTGCCCTGAGCGCACCCACCATCGCCGAAGAGAAGCATCAAACCGTGCTTCTCTTGACGGCGAGCGACGACAATGATGGGTGGAAAACAATGCTCCAGGTTGGCTCCGCCAAGCCAGAATCCTCGAGCAGCACCTTCTACCCCTTCTTCTTGCACAACGTCTATGCTGGGCTGATCCTTCCTTTCTCCCGCTTCTTCTATGCCGTCCTCCACCATTATGGGATCCACGCGCTCCATCTTCATCCCAATTCCATCCTCCTCCTATCAATCTTCGCCTTCTACTATAAAGCGTTCGTGGGGGTGATGCCCTCCGTCGCGTTGCTCCGCCACTTCTTCTTCCTCCGGGTGAACAGCCACCAGCGCACAGGATGTGCTTGCTTCGTCGCGGCCAACGGCAAAAATGTGATGTGACGCCCCCGATTCAATCATACACTAATCATACACGCAAATGTGTACAATCAAGATCAGGGACTCACGGGAAGATATCACAACACAACTCTAGACACAAATTAAAATAATACAAGCTTTATATTACAAGCCAGGGGCCTCGAGGGCTCGAATACATCAGCATGAATACAACGAGTCAGCGGAAGCAACAATATCTGAGTACAGACATAAGTTAAACAAGTTTGCCTTAAGAAGGCTAGCACAAAAGCAACATGATCGAAAAGGCAAGGCCTCCTGCCCGGGAGCCTCCTAACTACCCCTGGTCGTCAGCGTCCGTCACGTGGTAGTAGGCACCCTCGGGGTAGTAGCAGTCGTCGCTGGTGTCATTTGGCTCCTTTGCTCCACCATTTGGTTGCAGCATCCGAGAAGAATGGAAAGAGGTGGAAAAAGGGGAGCAAAGCAACCGTGAGTACTCATCAAAGTACTCGCAAGCAAGGATCTACGCTACATATGCAACATTATCAAAGGAAGGTTGTATATGTGGACTGGGCTACAGAAATGACCGAATAGAGAGAAGGCCTAGACCTATCGAAGACTAGCATCTTCTGTAAACCACCATCTTGCAGCAAACAGGAGGGAGTAGATTAGCATAAAGTAAAGTAGTAGTAGTGTTATCAACCTCGGCCAGAGATCTTTTCTCGACTCCCTACGAGAAAGAAATCCCAGAGCCATACTATCCATTTCTCATCAAAATCCAATTCTCATCACAAGTATCCAGTTCTAGTTGTATCGATCGGGATACACCTTCGAGCGTCTGTTACCATATGACAGGCTATCGATGGATGTTTTCTTCCCTGCAGGGGTGCACCAACTTACCCACCACGCTCGATTAACTCCGGTCGGACACACTTTCTTGGGTCATGCCCGGCCTCGGCCAAATAATACGCCGCAACCCGACCTAGGCTTAATAGAGAGGTCAGCACACCGGAGTAAACCTATGCCCCCAGGGGTCATGGGCCATCGCCTCGGGAACTCCTGCACGTTACGTACGCAGTCGGTGAGTAGACCTAGCTACCTCCTTAAGAAAGGCAGGAGCTTACCAGTCCAACCCGGCGCGCACCGCTCAGTCGCTGACGTCTATTAAGCTTCGACTAATGCATGCGACGCAGAGTGCCCATACTATGCCCACGTGATGGTTAGTGCTATCAGGCCAGAGGCCCCTCGGATCAAATATCCGAATCGTACTGCATTAGGAACGCGCGGTAACAAGCAGAGACTCATGAAAGATGTGACCCGTTGCCCCGTCTCAAGGACTTGCGGCAAGGGCTAAGAATGACAGGCCACGCCTCGTAATTATCTCGCGGGCACCTTCCAGGTCAATCCATCTCCACACCACTCGCGGGTACCCCTCAGGGTCGACCCACCTTTCCAAGTAACAGTTGTAAAGTCCAAGTATCTGTGTGTCCAAATATCAAGGGGAAAACCCAAGGAATCACCCCCGGTGAAATCCACTCGATGTAATCATCAAGGTGAACGTAAGAGGAATCACCCCCGAGGTTCACACTTGAGGGGTTGCACGACATAGTCGTATCGGAAGTGGTTAAGGAGGAATCACCCTCGATGACCACGCCCGAATAGCCACCATACAGGGTTAACATCAGAAGTGTTGTAGAGGTCTCACCCTCATCACTCGATAGTAACACAACAGTGTTGAGCAACTAAGGGGAAAGTGATGTGCGGTGCCAGGGCCTGGTCTTCGATCCCGTTGATCGGGTCTTCGATGATGAAGCAGGGGTAACAAGGACAAGGTGGGGGTCACTGATGGATCACTAACCAACCTATACTAAGCAGTTTAGGATAAGCAGGTAAGGTAACAATAAGCAGGTTACAAAAGTAGGCTATGCATCAGAATAGGGGCAAACAATAACAGTAGCAAAATCTAATGCAAGCATGAGAGCATGGAATGGGCGATATCAAGAAGATCAAAGGGGAGCTTGCCTGGACGCTCTGCTGTAAAGGAAGAAGATTCGTCGGTGACGTAGTCGATCACAGGGGCATCAGCAAAGGTCTCAGGGTCTATCGGAGAAGGAGAGGGGGAAGAAATAGTAAATATTAAGCAAACATAGCATCACAAAGCATAACATGGCAATATGATGTGTCGGCTGTGACCTAACGTATGGCTACACGATATAGGTGAAGGGGGAAAACAACCGGTAATGTTTTCCCGGTTCCGGACCTGTGTCAGACTGATGACTGGAGGGGAATGTTCCATGTTCAGATAGTTAGAGGCAGCTGACAGGTAAACGGACCGCGTATCCGGATTCGTTGGATTTTTTTGAGCAATTTCATGTAAAAAACATTTTCATCCGAGTTACGGTTTAATTACTATGAATTTTCAAAGATTAAAGTTTTTCTGAAATTCCTAGATTTATTACTAAAACAGATTTAAAAGGAAAAAGGCTATGGGTACCCAAAAGTGTACCCAGCCAGAAGTACAGAGAAGCTGACATGTGCGGCCAGGGCCGAGTTGACTTAGTCAACAGCCCAGTCAGCATTGACTAGTCAAAGTGAACAGTGAAGGGGGCCTACTTGTCATGGAGTTAGCTATTCTAAATCTAATTTAGCACTTTAATATAAACAGTTGGTCCCACATGTCATCTACTATTAGACTAATTAACTACTACAACACTAACTAAACTAACTAGCACGGCCGGCCACACACCAACACGCACTCACGCACACACACAGAACACTCACCCGCAGAACACACACACACGCAGAGCACAGCTCGACCTGGCCATGGCCATGGCCAGCGGTACTAGCAGCCGGCTGTAGTAGCAGCAGTTCTAGCAGCGGCAGCAGCACGCAACAGCAGCAGCGGCAGCTAGCATGAGCAGTAGCAGAGCAACGGCGACGGCGGCAACAGAGCAACGTCGATAGAAGCAGCAGCAACGCAAGCGGTAGGGCAGCGTGAGCAGCGGACGGCTGCGAGCTCGCGGGCAGGGGAGCGTGGGGAGCAGCGACGGGCGTGGCCGGGGAGCAGCACACGGGGTGGGCAGGCGCGACCAATCGCAGCCCGAGGCGAGGCACGACGCGTGGGCAAGCGCGAGTTTTGGCCATGGCGTTCGTAGCGCGGTGGTGGGCAATTCGACGACGGATCGAGGCCGGGAGGAGGGGGAACCGGACGAGATGCTCACCACGAGCTCGATGGCGAGGTCGGGGAGACCGGGACTGGCCGGAGACGAGCGGATCGAGCGGCGAGGTGATGACGGCCGTGGCAAAGAAGACCCGCGATGGCGAGCTTGGCGGCGACCTGGCGACGAACCGAAGCGTGTAGAGGAAGGAGGCAATGACGGTGGGCCGCCTGGACGCCGTAGCGCAGCTCGGGGTGGCTGGTGGCTGCGGGATCGATAGCGGTGCATCGACGACGGCTTCGCTTGGTTGCGTTTCTAGATCGTGGATGGAGCAACAGAGGGGAAGCGAGGGGCTAGGGTTGGTCCATGGCGTCGGGGTGATTCTTATCTACATCGGGAGGACGCCGGATGGCCGACACCTAGCCGGGGGCCATGGGATGGCCGCCATGATCCCCTGCCTGGCTCTGTAGCAAGAGGAAGGGGAAAAGGGGATTGTTGGGCTGGGCTATGCACTGTAGCAATGGGCTACTAGTGCACAATAGTAGTTAGGCCCTTTTTTATATATGATTTTCTGTTTTTCTTTTACAGAATCTGTTTGCAATATTTGAGCTGCCAATTGGTCTTTGTAAAATGTGGAACTTGGCCAAATAAATACATTACAATATCTGCCACTGCCACAAAAAGTTCGGGAGGAGTTTGAATTGATTAGGATTTTTCACAACTGGAAAAGCATTTAAAAATGCTGATTTGGAACTGCTTTAATTTCCAGGCATTTAATTAGTGAATATTTGCAACCAGCGAACATTTTTGTTTTACTGCTTGGAGAAATAATTTATTTGACATTATTTTATATTTGAATTTGACTTAGATTTCATGAAGTGGCAATTTGCATAGTAATGGTTGACGACATGGCCACCTTTAGGGGTAGATTACTGTAGCATGATTCTCGAGGTGTTACAAATCTCCTCCACTATAAGAAATCTCGTCCCGAGAATTAAGAGGTAGAGTAAGGGGGGAGGCTTTGGTTACGAAATTCTAACGGATCTTCTCGTTCTTGGTTGCTCTTCCCGAAGAAGTTGATTCCTTTCATTGATGTCTTCATTTCCCTGCGTCAGCTCATCATGATGCAGTCGTCATCCTTTCTTCAGGAACTCCGATGTAACTACGAAAAGGATAAGGGGTAACTTCGGAAGAATGGACCTCTACAAGGTTTCTTAGATGGTAGATAACATCCGGGAAGGTGGCTGAAAATAAATCCCAATCTGAAACTTAAGAAAACTAGTATAACGCCCATGCGTTGCCACGGGCTCTTTAAAATTTATAATCAGTATCTTTCATTTATCATCCCCTCATATTGGGTGGTTATGGGGTGCTCTAATTAGAAACACAACAATCAAATATTAGGAAATTTCACCGAACGAACAACAACGAATAATACGATATCTATCAAACAAATAAAATGAGGTCATATTTTTGGTCCGTCATGCACTTCTGTTGAAAAGTGCCTATCCCTTTTAGAATCAACCCACTGTTTGCTCGCACGCAAAAAAATACATCTCTAAAGTGGGGAACCGATCGGTGCCAAAAAGAACTCAAACTCCTATCCAATCTCGACTTCGTGCTCTTCCACTTCCATTGATAAAGATGGGACGTCAAGGGTTTCATCATGATGACCTCGAGCAGCCGCCGACATCCCTCCCCACATCTACCCCTACCCCCTGCTGCCGCTTGCACTGTCCTTGCTCCTCGAGGGAGCTAGGGACACAATGTTCTCTAGGATGGGCATGACCAGATCCACGAGGAGGCCACATTCTTCCATGGGAACCCAATCAAGCACACCACCCTCCGCAACCATCCAATCCCGGCCTAACAAAGTCAAGACCCGCCATCGATCCACAAATCAGGCTTGCCGCATCCAGGTTCACTGCAAGTCTGCGACGAGTTTGTAGTCGACATCTTGACTTTGGCTATCCCCACGGAAGAATCATCGGATCCTGCTTACTTTTACCATCACTTCGTCTCTTCCCAAGGCAGCAACACCACCAAGCCAATCACCACCACCGCTTGCGGCTTACCTACATAAAATCATGAGAAATCCCCACGGCGGTGCTGTAAGATCACCTTGGCGACCTCGACAGTGACCGACTGGTCTAAGATCTAAGCTAGCCGCTCTTTGTAGAAACCAATAGAAGTAGGCATGTGACTCAGATTTGTTCTTTGGTGTGCATGCGTTTCTTGCTGCCCACCAGCTCTTGTCTACAACTCGCCTATCTCTGTACCAGCTCTTGGTCTACAACTCGCCTATCTCCATGCTCGAGACGACCAAGCTCGATGCGCAAGCTGCATACGTCTTCTAGAGCTATATCCAGGCCCTATGATTTTTGGATCACTGGCACTATGGTGGAGGAGGTGGATGAGGATGGCGGCGGCGGCGTCTGCGGTTGCGCCTCGTCCGCAGCCGTGCTGGTGGTGGTCGATGCGAGAGCCGGATGGCGTCGGCCAGAATCAGGCAGGGGCGACAAAGATTTAGAGGAGAGAGAGAATGGAGGCGATGAGCGATGGGAGGAAGGGCCACCGGCGATTGGGGTGGCCTCAGATCCGCCCTCCATGGCCGCCTATATCATGGGACGAACACCCGTGCTCACCGTCGGGCTCGCCTTCGGCCGCTGCCTCGCCGACATTCATGACGTAGAGCCCCTTCCTCCGATCCCATTTGCCAGGGAGGCAGCGCCATCCTTCATCGTAGAGAACGAGTCCACACTGAGATCCCAACCAGATCGTGATTGCGCCTCCCCAAACCGCAGCGGCACATCTCACTCCATCAACGACCAACCTATATGAGGCGGAGGGTCAGTGTAGGACGCGAGCGCCGTCACCATGGATGTGGGGGACGCCGTAGGTGCGAAGGAGGCGGCGACGGCGTCTGTGTCAGGAAGATTGCACGATGGTGGCGGCGTTTACTCGAGGGGGTCGAGAGGAGCTGCGTTTGGTGCCGGGTGGGTTCTTTGGTGCGTGCGTGGGGCTGGAGATTGTGATAGGTGATCAGGTGAGGGCGTGCCATACCTGGATCGATAGCCTTACCATACCTGGTGGTAATTTAAATTTACTACCATATTCGATATTTCCCGAGTTATGGCCTTACCATACCTAGATTGATAGCCTTTGGGGTAATTTAAATTTATTACCATATAATTACCGTATTCAAAATTTCCTGAGTTATGACCTTACCATACCTGGATTGATTTATTACTATACGTGGATTAATTATGATTTATTACTATATGATTTATTACTATACGTGGATAGCCTTACCATACCTAGTGGTAATTTAAATTTATTACCATATTCGATATTTCCCGAGTTATGGCCTTACCATACCTGGATTGATAGCCTTTGGGGTAATTTAAATTCATTACCATATTCGATATTTCCCGATTTATGGCCTTACCATACCTGGATTGATAGCCTTTGGGGTAATTTAAATTTATTACCATATTCAAAATTTCCTGAGTTATGACCTTACCATACCTGGATTGATTTATTACTATACGTGGATTAATTATGATTTATTACTATATGATTTATTACTATACCTGGATAGCCTTACCATACCTGGTGGTAATTTAAATTTATTACCATATTCGATATTTCCCGAGTTATGGCCTTACCATATCTGGATTGATAGCCTTTGGGGTAATTTAAATTTATTACCATATAATTGCCATATTCAAAATTTCCTGAGTTATGACCTTACCATACCTGGATTGATTTATTACTATACGTGGATTAATTATGATTGATTACCATAAATACGTTGGGTATTGCCGGTCAGACGAGAAAAGAGAATAACCGGTGGGAGGGGCTGGTGGAAGGTGGGACGAAGAAAAACCGGTTGAAAATAAACCGGTTGAAAATAAACCGGTTGAAAGTGGGGGGGGACTATTCAACCAATTCGTCCATTAGGAGTAGAGATATCGAGAGCAAGGTGAGGTACCATGAGAAGTTACGAGTGTGCAGGCGATCGTTCGATGTCTGGAACAGAGTGTGAAAGGGAGGGTTCCAAGTCTTGAAGAATGGATCTTGCGTTTGATTCCAGAATGGATCACCGCAAGGAAGATGGATCACGGAAACGCATACGAAGCCAGGTGCAGGGATAGCTTCGAAATCAATGTTGTACAGGAGAGTCAAGTTTCGATCCTGTGGAACTATGGGTTATGGGCTCATCATGTGGGCTAGAAGTAGGAAGGGTGCTGACATCTTGCACGGTCATGACATCAAGGCAGGTCAGAGGATAGCCTGTCCGTTATGTTGGCAACAACGTTGGTACCAAGGGCGAGGGACGAAGAGAACCATTTTCCTGCTCGTTGAAATGAGGTGGACCAATAGGCAAAGTTCTCGTCCATCGGTGGTTACCAGAAAGTCATCAACAAATGCGACAGGGTCTTACTGACACGGTTGTACACCAAGGTGTTTACATAAGCAGAAGAATATTACTGCTTAGATCATATAGATAACAAGAAAGGTTAAACAAATCAATGGAAAGGAAAATGTGATCATTAGATTAATCAGATCAAAGGAAAGGAAAAATGTGTTTGCACACAAGAATTTAGGGTATATCCTTCCCAAGGAAAGGCGGGGCATGATATACATGATAGGACAACAAGTTCAAAAGTATTTAGACAAACGGGCGAGGGAAGAATCAGGATATTACCCACACCATGGTGTTTGAATAATAAATCAAGAAACATTTAGCATTGCGCTTCCAATGTTCTTGTTGATATATGGAGTACCAGAGTCATGTTTCGAGGTAGCAATAACATGGTGTTTCGGATAAGAGTTGGATCTGAAGATCTGAAGTCGTCGGTAGTGTCGTCTGGCTCCTGGGATCCACCATTTGGTTGCATCATCCGAGAAGAATGGAAAGAGGTGGAAAAGGGGAGCAAAGCAACCGTGAGTACTCATCCAAAGTACTCGCAAGCAAGGATCTACACTACATATGCAACATTATCAAAGGAAAGTTGTATATGTGGACTGGGCTACAGAAATGCCAGAATAAAGAGAAGGCCTAGACCTATCGAAGACTAGCATCTTCTGTAAACCACCATCTTGCGGCAAACAGGAGGGAGTAGATTAGCATAAAGTAAAGTAGTAGTAGTGTTATCAACCTCGGCCAGAGATCTTTTCTCGACTCCCTGCGAGAAAGAAATCCCAGAGCCATACTATCCATTTCTCATCACAATCCAATTCTCATCACAAGTATCCAGTTCTAGTTGTATCGATCGGGATACAACTCCGAGCGTCCGTTACCATAGGATAGGTTATCGATGGATGTTTTCTTCCCTGCAGGGGTGCACCAACTTACCCACCACACTCGATTAACTCCGGCCGGACACACTTTCTTGGGTCATGCCCGGCCTCGGCCAAACAATACGCCGCAACCCGACCTAGGATTAATAGAGAGGTCAGCACGCCGGAGTAAACCTATGCCCCCAGGGGTCATGGGCCATCGCCCCGGGAACTCCTGCACGTTGCGTACGCGGCCGGTGAGCAGGCCTAGCTACCTCCTTAAGAAAGACAGGAGCTTACCAGTCCAACCCGGCGCGCACCGCTCAGTCGCTGATGTCTATTAAGCTTTGGCTGATGCATACGACGCAGAACGCCCATACTATGCCCACGTGAGGGTTAGTGCTATCAGGCCAGAGGCCCCTCGGATCAAATATCCAAATCGTAGTGGATTAGGAACGCGCGGTAAGAAGCAGAGACTCCCAAAAGATGTGACCCATTTCCCCGTCTCGAGGACTTGCGGCACGGGCTAAGAATGCCCGACCACGCCTCGTAATTATCTCGCGGGCACCTTCTAGGTCAACCCATCTCCACACCACTCGCGGGTACCCCTCAGGGTCGACCCGCCTTTCCAAGTAACAATTGTAAAGTCCAAGTATTTGTGTGTCCAAACATCAAGGGGAAAACCCAGGGAATCACCCCCGGTGAATTCCACTCGATGTAATCATCAAGGTGAACGTAAGAGGAATCACCCCCGAGGTTCACACTTGAGGGGTTGCACAACAGAGTCGTATCGGAAGTGGTTAAGGCGGAATCACTCTCGATCACCACGACCGAATAGCTACCATACAGGGTTAACATCAGAAGTGTTGTAGAGGTCTCACCCTCGTCACTCGACAGTAACCCAACAGTGTCGAGCAACTAAGGGGAAAGTGATGTGCGGTGCCGGGGCCTGGTCTTCGATCCCGTTGATCGGGTCTTCGATGATGAAGCGGGGGCAACAAGGACAAGGTGGGGGTCACTGATGGATCACTAACCAACCTATACTAAGCAGTTTAGGATAAGTAGGTAAGGTAACAATAAGCAGGTTACAAAAGCAGGCTATGCAGCAGAATAGGGGCAAACAATAACAGTAGCAAAATCTAATGCAAGCATGAGAGAATGGAATGGGCGATATCAGGATGATCAAAGGGGAGCTTGCTTGGAAGCTCTGCTGTAAATTAAGGAAGAAGATTCGTCGGTGACGTAGTCGATCACAGGGGCATCAGCAAAGGTCTCGGGCTCTATCGGAGAAGGAGAGGGGGAAGAAATAGTAAATATTAAGCAAACATAGCATCACAAAGCATAACATGGCAATATGATGTGTCGGGTGTGACCTAACGTATGGCTACACGATATAGGTGAAGGGGGAAAACAACCAGCAATGTTTTCCCGGTTTCGGACCTGTGTCAGACTGATGACTAGAGGGGGAATGTTCCATGTTCAGATAGTTAGAGGCAGCTGACAGGTAAACGGACCGCGTATCCGGATTCGTTGGATTTTTTTGAGCAATTTCATGTAGAAAACATTTTCATCCGAGTTACGGTTTAATTACTATGAATTTTCAAAGATTAAAGTTTTTCTAAAATTCCTAGATTTATTACTAAAACGGATTTAAAAGGAAAAAGGCTATGGGTACCCAAAAGTGTGCCCAGCCAGAAGTACAGAGAAGCTGACATGTGCGGCCAGGGCCGAGTTGACTTAGTCAACAGCCCAGTCGGCATTGACTAGTCAAAGTAAACAGTGAAAGGGGCCTACTTGTCATGGAGTTAGCTATTCTAAATCTAGTTTAGCACTTTAGTATAAACAGTTGGTCCCACATGTCATCTACTATTAGACTAATTAACTACTACAACACTAACTAAACTAACTAGCACGGCCGGCCACACACACACAACACGCACTCACGCACACGCACAGAACACTCACATGCAGAACACACACATGCAGAGCACAGCTCGACCTGGCCATGGCCATGGCCAGCGGTACTAGCAGCCGGCTGTAGTAGCAGAAGTTCTAGCAGCGGCAGCAGCACGCAACAGCAGCAGCGACAGCTAGCACGAGCAGTAGCAGAGCAATGGCGACGGCGGCAACAGAGTAACATCGATAGAAGCAGCAGCAACGCAAGCAGCAGGGCAGCGTGAGCAGCGGACGGCTGCGAGCTCGCGGGCAGGGGAGCGCGGGGAGCAGCGACGGGCGTGGCCGGGGAGCAGCACACGGGGTGGGCAGGCATGACCAATCGCAGCCCGAGGTGAGGCACGACGCGTGGGCAAGCGCGGGTTTCGGCCAAGGCGTTCATAGGCGGTGGTGGGCAATACGACGACGGATCGAGGCCGGGAGAAGGGGGAACCGGATGAGATGCTCACCACGAGCTCGATGGCGAGGTCGGGGAGACCGGGGCTGGTCGGAGACGAGCGGATCGAGCGGCGAGGTGATGACGGCCGTGGCAGAGAAGACCCGCGATGGCGAGCTTGGCGGCGGCCTGGCGACGAACCGAAGGGCGTAGAGGAAGGAGGCGACAACGGCGGGCCGCCTGGACGCCGTGGCGCAGCTCGGGGTGGCCGGTGGCCGCGGGATCGACGATGGTGTGTCGACGACAGCTTCGCTTGGTTGCGTTTCTAGATTGTGGATGGAGCAACAGAGGGGAAGCGAGGGGCTAGGGTTGGTCCATGGCGTCGGGGTGATTCTTATCTACATCAGGAGGACGCCGGATGGCCGGCACCTGGCCGGGGGCCATGGGATGGCCGCCATGATCCCCTGCCTGCCTCTGTAGTAGGAGGAAGGGGAAAAGGGGATTGTTGGGCTGGGCTATGCACTGTACCAGTGCACAGTAGTAGTTAGGCCCTTTTTTATATATGATTTTTTGTTTTTCTTTTACACAATCTGTTTGCAACATTTGAGCTGCCAATTGGTCTTTGTAAAATGTGGAACTTGGCCAAATAAATACATTACAATATCTGCCACTGCCACAAAAAGTTCGGGAGGAGTTTGAATTGATTAGGATTTTTCACAACTGGAAAAGCATTTAAAAATGCCGATTTGGAACTGCTTTAATTTCCAGGAGAAATTAAATATCTCAAATGCTGTTGAATCATTCATGACATTTAATTAGTGAATATTTGCAACCAGTGAACATTTCTGTTTTACTTCTTGGAAAAATAATTTATTTGACTTTATTTTATATTTGAATTTGACTTAGATTTCATGAAGTGGCAATTTGCATAGTAATGGTTGACGACATGGCCACCTTTAGGGGGAGATTACTGTAGCATGATTCTCGAGGTGTTACAAATCTCCTCCATTACAAGAAATCTCGTCCCGAGATTTAAGAGGTAGAGTAAGGGGGAGGCTTTGGTTACGAAATTCTAACGGATCTTCTCGTTCTTGGTTGCTCTTCCCGAAGAAGTTGATTCCTTTCATTGATGTCTTCATTTCCCTGCGTCAGGTCATCATGATGTAGTCGTCATCCTTTCTCCAGGAACTCCGATGTAACTACGAAAAGGATAAGGGGTAACTTCGGAAGAATGGACCTCTACAAGGTTGCTTAGATGGTAGATAACATCCGGGAAGGTGGCTGAAAATAACTCCCAATCTGAAACTTAAGAAAATATTGAGAGCAAGGTGAGGTACCATGAGAAGTTACGAGCATGCAGGCAATCGTTCGATGTCTGGAACAGAGTGTGAAAGGGAGAGTTCCAAGTCTTGAAGAACGGATCTTTGAAAGTGCAACTATCCCTAGGTGGTTTTGGTAATTCATAACAACATATAGCTCATTGAGCTAATGCTATTCCAAGACTATTATTTCAGGAAAGCTCAATGAATGGCATAGCATGGATGATGAAAGTGGATCCCTCAAAATACTAAGGACATAGGATTGGCTCAATCTCAAAAGCTCAAGACTCTTCATTTTATATTTTAGTGATCCAAGATCACATTGAGTCTATAGGAAAAGGCAATACTATCAAGGATGGATGAGGTGTTGCTTAATGAGCCTCTTGCTTCATGTGCTTTGTGATATGCTCCAAAACCCTCAGCTACTTTCCCACATCCAAATGACCTAAACCCAAAGCCAAAATCGGTCATACCGATTCTTCCTATCTGGCGCCACCGATTCGAAAAGTCATAGCCACTGCCACAAACCCTAAGCAAATCGGTCTTACCGATAGGGATCTCGGTCTCACCGAGATGGGATTGTAATGTCTCTGTTTCCCTTCGCAACGTTTCGGTCTAACCGAAGTGAGCGATCGGTCCCACCGAGATTGCAATGTAAACTCACTGTTTCCCTTTGTAACATTTCGGTCTCACTGAATAGAGCAAATCGGTCCCACCGAGTTTACCTGACCAACTCTTTGGAAAGCTTATTACCAAATCGGTCTCACCAAGTTTGTGTAATCGGTCTTACCGAGATTATGTTATGCCCTAACCCTAACCGAATCGGTCTCACCGAGATGCATGTCAGTCCCACCGAAAATCACTAACGGTCACTAGGTTTACTAAATCGGTCCGACCGAGTCTGTTGAATCGGTCCCACCGAGTTTGGTAAATTGTGTGTAACGGTTAGATTTTGTGTGGAGGCTATATATACCCCTCCACCTCCTCTTCATTCGTGGAGAGAGCCATCAGAACAAACCTACACTTCAATTTACCATTTCTGAGAGAGAACGACCTACTCATGTGTTGAGGCCAAGATATTCCATTCCTACCATATGAATCTTGATCTCTATCCTTCCCCAAGTTGCTTTCCACTCAAATCTTCTTTCCACCAGATCCAAAACCTATGAGAGAGAGTTGAGTGTTGGGGAGACTATCATTTGAAGCACAAGAGCAAGGAGTTCATCATCAATGCACCATTTGTTACTTCTTGGTGAGTGGTGTCTCCTAGATTGGCTAGGTGTCACTTGGGAGCCTCCGACAAGATTGTGGAGTTGAACCAAGGAGTTTGTAAGGGCAAGGATATCGCCTACTTCGTGAAGATCTACCGCTAGTGAGGCAAGTCCTTCGTGGGCGACGACCATGGTGGGATAGACAAGGTTGCTTCTTCGTGGACCCTTCGTGGGTGGAGCCCTCTGTGGACTCGCGCAACCGTTACCCTTCGTGGGTTGAAGTCTCCATCAACATGGATGTACGATAGCACCACCTATCGGGACCACGCCAAAAACATCCGTGTCTCCAATTGCGTTTGAATCCTCCAAACCCTTCCATTTACTTTCTTGCAAGAGGCATGCTTTAATTTCCGCTGCCTATATACTCTTTGCATGCTTGCTTGAATAGTGTGATGATTGCTTGACTTGTCCTAAAGTAGCTAAAATCTGCCAAACTATAAAATTGGGAAAAGGTTAAGTTTTTAATTGGTCAAGTAGTCTAATCACCCCCCCTCTAGACATACTTCAAGGTCCTACAAGTGGTATCAGAGCTTTGGTCTCCATTTGCTTTGATTTCCATAGCTTTTGGTGGTCATAGCCTTGGTTTCACAACCTAGGAGAGTATGGCGTCTAGCAAGGGAAATTATCACCGTAGAGGTCCTCACTTTGATGGTACTAATTTTGCTAGTTGGAAGCATAAGATGAAAATGTATATTCTCGGACATAACCCCGCTGTTTGGGCAATTATTTGTATTGGCTTGCAAGGTGAATTCTTTGATGGGAGAGAACCAAACCGTGAAGCTAATGCAGAAGAATTGAAGATGCTGCAATACAACCCTCAAGCTTGTGATATCATCTTCAATAGATTGTGCCCCGAAGAATTCAACAAAATCAACCGTCTTGAGAATGCAAAGGAAATTTGGGATACTTTGATTGATATGCATGAAGGTACCGAATCCGTCAAGGAATCCAAGTTGGATGTGCTCCAAAGTCATCTTGACAAGTTCAAAATGAAGGATGGTGAAGGTGTCGCTGAAATGTACTCTAGGCTTGCTCTTATCACAAATGAGATTGCCAACTTAGGGAGTGAAGAGATGACAGACAAATTCATCATCAACAAGATCCTAAGAGTATCGGATGGAAAGTATGATACCGTGTGCACATTGATTCAAATGATGCCAAACTACAAAGATCTCAAGCCAATGGAAGTCATTGGAAGAATTGTTGCTCATGAGATGTCACTCAAGAATAAGGAGGAACTTCACAACAAGTCAAGTGGTGCTTACAAAGCCTCAAGTGAAGCCCCCACATCATCAAGTGAGAAACAAACCTTCAATGAAGAATTGAGCTTAATGGTGAAGAACTTCAACAAATTCTACAAGAGTAGAAGCAAAGAAAGAAGCTCAAAGTCAAGGTCTTACAATGACAAAAGATCTTCTAGTCGAGAGCGCAATTGCTACAATTGTGGGAGACCCGGACACTATTCCAATGAGTGTACGGCACCCTACAAAAGAAGAGAAGATTCTCCAAGAAGAAGAAGCAAAAGAGAAGAATCACCACCAAGAGAGAGGAGGAGTAGAGATGATCGTTATGAATGAAGACCCTCATGGAGAAGCAAGGATTCGGAAAGGAAGGACAAGTCATCAAGGAGCTACACAAAATGAAGACATCAAGCTCATGTTGGTGAATGGGTATCTGGCTCCGACTTCGACGATCACTCCGAGAGAAGCTATCACTCCGACTCCAAATATACTCAAGATGAAGGTGTTGCCGGTCTAGCACTTGTGTCAACCAACTCCTACGACATATTTGATTCACCAAATGAAGGAATTGGAAAATGCTTCACGACCAAAGGTCCAAAGGTAACACATCCTGAGTATGTTGATTTCAATAGTGATGAAGATGACTTGCTTGTGGATGATGATTTACTTGTTGACAACTCTAGTGATGAATACTATGATGAAACATCAATTAATCATGCTAATCAAGATAAAATGAATGACAATGATAAGGAGAAGATTGAGCTTCTAACTAAAGAACTAAACACTCTTAAGTTGGCTCATGAAACTATCTTCGAAGATCATCGAGAACTTTTAAGGGCTCATGAGAAGTTACGCTTTGAAAAGCTCAATCTTGAGAAAGAGCATGAGTTCTTAAAGGCAATCAATGATGATATCTGCAAGAAAAGCTCTTCTTACATTGCCAAGAGTTTACTCTTATCTACTTACATTCCTCAAGTCAAGTCTAGTAACAAGTACAAGAAAGATACTTCCTCTAGTAGTAACAATAATCATGTCAAATCCAATATTGTTGCTTCTAGTAGTTCTCTTGATTCCACTAATGATTCTCTTAGCCAAGTTACACTTGAGAAAGAAAATAGCTTATTGAAGGGAATTATAGAGAAAGGTGTTTACAAGAGCCTTGCCGGGAGTAAGCAATTCGAGGAAATTGTACTTAAGCAAGGAAGGCACCGGAAGAATCAAGGTGTTGGTTTTGAACGAAAGTTCAATGCCAATGGAGTTGAGTGGGAAGAAGATCAATACCCCAAGACGAAGTTTGTTCCTCAACAAGAGAAGTATGATCCTACTTCCTTCAAGGGAACACAAGCTCAAGATGATCTTCCACCACAAGACCACAAGAACAAAGGCAAGGACAAGCTTCAAGAAGAGATTGATGCATTTGAAGAAGCACCTAAAGCCTCGTTCAAGTGGGTTCCCAAGACTACGTCAAGTTCTACTTCATCAAGTACAACTACAACTCCAAGGATTCCCATCAAGATGATGTGGATCTCGAAGAATAAGAACTAGAGAGTTCTTGAGGGTGACTCCGCCAACATTCTTCACTCATATCATTATGGCAAGAACAAGTGCAATCAACTTCCACATCTTGCACTAGTTCAAGGAGTCACAAACCCTCATGTTGGTAAGGCAAGGGACAAGGTAACCTAATGTTTTCATGGACATCATCTTGTGTGTGCATCACTCTATGTCTATGGATATACTTGTTTGTTCCTTGTGGGACTAACCCATGTAGGTAAGTTGAAAGTGCAACTCACTCCAAAGGATTGCTCCAAATGATCTACATCAACATTGAGCATCCACATCTTCAACACCTACATGAAGTCATCATCGACAAAACCCAAGGTTAGTTCATCCCTCTAAGGGGGGATCTCACATCTAGGGGAGCTTAACTCTAAGAATTGAGTCAAAGCTACTCTAATGGTGTGAACACATCAATGCATTATGTAAAAGTGGTAACCCCACTTGAGCTTAAACGATGAGTATGACCTATGATCAAATGTTCTCATTTGACTCCTAAGTCAATATACTCATATATAGATGACCTAGTCATCGCCAATTGTTTGATAGATGCTAGAATTGGTTGTGCATGCTTTGCCACATATTTCACTTGCCATTTTATTGTGTGAGCATGTTGGTGCATATTTTACTCAGTCAAGGACATCCACTTGTTGTTTTGATTGTTTGGGTTCTTTTCTTTTTGCCAAGTGGATGGACAAGAATGCCTAAGAACTTTCTCAAGCTATCTATGCTTTTCATATCTCAAACTCTATTCATGCTACATCACAAAATTTGATAAAGCCAGATTCGAACCACTCTATGTGAGGAGCACTCGGAGTCCCCGATTCGTCATAGACTTAAACTTCCAAAACCTCTTTGTGACTCTCGGTCTGACCGATTCCTCCATTTCGGTCCTACCGAGATCATTAAGTTGATCTGAGTTTTCAATCTCGGTGCAACCGATTTGAACTTTTCGGTCACACCGATTTGCTATAACTGTACACAGTTATGCATCTCGGTGCCACCGAGTTGTTCCACTCGGTCACACCGACAGGGTCGGGCTATATATAGTCACAGGCAAAATTTTGGAAATTTCTCCGAAACCCTTCGCCCGCGCAATAGCTTGCTCTGCCATCGAAGGTCTCCGGATTGTCTCCTCATCGCCAGCAGCCTCCTATAGCTGGTCTCCGCCGCCGTCAACGGATTTTGCCCCCGCCGTTGCCGTCGTAGCGAGTTCATTGCCAAGCTAGGGTATGGACTCGATCTTTGTGCTATCCACATCTGATTCCTAGCACATTGTATTCTTATTGAATCTTGCCACGATTGAAACAATCCTATCCAGCCAAAGTAGTCCGTACAGTAGATTAGATTCAAATTTTTAGGGTTAGGTTTCCGCCGAAACCATCTCGGACCCACCGAGTTGAAAAACTCGGTCTCACCGATTTGGCTTATGCCATTGCACTAGTGACTCTCGGTCTGACCGAGAATTGCTAATAGGTGCGACCGATTTTAGGATTCTGTGAAACCCTAGCAGTCTCGGTGCCACCGAACTGTGGCTCGGTCCAACCGAGATCATTAGTTTAGGTTCCAAAACTGCTTCGGTATCACCGAGTTTGAAAATCGGTTGATCCGAAATGCTTTCTGTGGAAAACTAAAATTGAATTTTTGAATAATTCTTTTGCAAAAATCTCTGCATTTTGTGATGCTCATCCTTTCTATCTCATCTATAACTCTTCACAGGGTCAGTAGTAAGCTTTTGCAGCATGTCAGACTAGAGTGACAGCCAGAACAGGTCAGAAGAGCAGATTGACATGAGCAAGGGCACTAGTCCCTCAAGCTCTACAGATGAAGGGAGCAGAAGCACTCCTATCAACCTGCCTAAGGCTGCTACCAGGCAAAGGAGAAAGAGAACCTCAGAGTCAGAAGAGGAGGACTACAAAGCTGGAGAAGATGAGGCTACTTCCAAGAAAGTGGTGCTCAAGAAGGAATATGGCTCTGCACATAGCACAAAGCCTGGACTGAAAAAGAAAGTTCCTGCCAAGAGGACACCAATGCCCAAGGTCAGAGGATCCACTCAAGTGCCAAAACAGACTGAACCCAAAGAGGCACCTGAGAAAAAAGTCACTTCTTCCAAACCCAAGAAAGTCCCCACTAGAGAGACAATGAAGTTTACAATTGAATCAGAGGATGAAGGTGCCCAGGACAAGAAGAAGAAGAGATCAAGAACCACAACTGCCCAGGTTCTTGGAAAGCCCTCTATGAGAAGAGATTCTGAAGAGGAAGAAGAGGTTGCTGCACCAGCACCTAAGGCACCCAAGCTTATGGGTGATGCAATCAGATCAGGGGCTGCAACATCTAAGCCCAAGGAAGCACCCAAAGCTGCCTCCAAGGCCAAGCAACTACCAAAGAGGAATACTAGGAGTATTCCAGCTGCTGAGAAGAACAAGGCCCCAGTGCCAAATGTTGCTGATGAAGAAGATGAAGAAGGACATGTCCTAAGGAAGTTCAAGCCCAAGATACCAGACCACAATGATACCCATCCTGTGGCTGAGGACATGAGGATCAGGAAGGACTCAGGGTTGAGGCTATGGAGGATGGAAGATCCATATGCCTCAAGGAGAAGAACTGCTATTGACTACAGGTTCCATAAAAAGGAATAGAAGGACTTCTATGAGACAATTCTATTGGATAAGAAGCCCATAGTTTGTGACATGAGGTGGGTCGACTGGACCTACATCAAGTACAATGAAGAGCACTATCCTGGAGTGCAAGAAAGCTTTGTTGCTTGTGGAGTTGCTGATTTTGTTGGGCAAAAGTTTACCCACTGGAATGATGAGATTATCATGCAATTCTACTCCACATCACATTTTTATCCAGATGGAAGAATTGTTTGGATGTCTGAGGGTACAAGGTACCAATCCACTATTGAAGAATGGGCAAGTCTAATAAATGCCCCAAAGGAAAATGAGGATGACCTGGATATCTATGCAAAGAAGAAGATGTATCACAATTCCATGGCACACATGTACAAGGAGATCCCAGACAAGGCAGTTGAGACTCACAAGTTTGGATCAGTTCATTTTCTGTTGTCAGGGCTGCCAACTATCAATTGGATTCTGAGGCACACTCTATTGCCCAAGTCTGCTGACCATAACATGATCAGAGGGCATGCCATCAACATGTTGCATGTGTTTTATGTGCCACAGAAGTTCAAAGTCATGAGCCTGATGATTGAAACCATTAAGAGGACTGCAGCAGATTAGAAGAGGAGCTGTGGATATGCACCTCAGATACAGGAGCTGATAAACTCAAAGATGGGCACAAGGAAATATCAATTGGATAAGGAACATTTTCCACTTTATCCAGACTTTGAGGACAATGAGGTTGTCATGAATGAGAATGACCCATCTTCAGTTCAAGCACAAGAGAAGAAGGAGAAGGCAAAGAAGGAGAAGGCTGCCAGGATGCCAACTCAAGAGGAGGCATCTGAATTTTATTGAAGAACAAGAAGGAGCAGCTTGGTTACTTGATAGCATCAACACTGAGGATTGAGAGGGGACTGGCCACCCTCATTCAGAATCAGGAGAGCTTGGAAAGAATCATGGAACTCAAATTCCATGACCTTGATGTCAAAGTAACTGAGATTCAGTCAGTTGTAGAGCAGCTGCAGGATGACATGCAGGAGAGGCAGGTCAAGACTACAACAAACGTGTTTGCCAGAGTTCCTAGAGCCCAGAGGTCAGTTGCAGTGCATGTGGCAGACACTAGAGCAACATCTTCAGCACCAGCTACTGCCCCTTCAGCTCCAGTGCAACCAGCTCCAGCATCAACTCCATCACCCTCTACTTCAACTGAAGCCTTCGTTCTTGGAGTTATCCGGACACCACCACCTGAAGATCAAGCCTGAGAGTCGATCTAGCACTATGCATTTTCTATGAACTTTTTGGTAACTTGTTGCCAAAGGGGGAGAAAAATGTATAGATCATAGGCTTCGAGAGAGATAGTGTTGCTTTTGTTCTCTCTTTCTTTATTTGGTGGTTAAACTTGTTTGCTTTTGATTGCTTGTGATACTATGCTTGTGAGACATTGATGATCATGTGTTTGATCATAAGCTACACTTATGCATGTTTGATGATATTATCCTATCTATCTTATGTGATCATTCACTTTGCTTGGTGATGAGTGCATGCATTCAATGTTTATTATTTTGAGCGCTCCACCAAGATGTATGTGACATGGAAGAGTAACCCATGAGCCTAATTCATTGTGCATTTGCAGTCCAAAGCAAATCTTAAACTATGCACAAATTTAGGGGGAGCTCTTGCTTATCACATACTTCTCAAAGCGACGATATTATTCAATCTTATTATCTTTTGTCTAAGCTTTGATCTATATGTTGTCATCAATTACCAAAAAGGGGGAGATTGAAAGTGCAACTATCCCTAGGTGGTTTTGGTAATTCATAACAACATATAGCTCATTGAGCTAATGCTATTCCAAGACTATTATTTCAGGAAAGCTCAATGAATGGCATGGCATGGATGATGAAAGTGGATCCCTCAAAATACTAAGGACAAAGGATTGGCTCAAGCTCAAAAGCTCAAGACTCTTCATTTTATATTTTAGTGATCCAAGATCACATTGAGTCTATAGGAAAAGCCAATACTATCAAGGAGGGATGAGGTGTTGCTTAATGAGCCTCTTGCTTCATGTGCTTTGTGATATGCTCCAAAACCCTCAGCTACTTTCCCACATCCAAATGACCTAAACCCAAAGCCAAAATCGGTCACACCGATTCTTCCTTTCCGGCGCCACCGATTCCAAAAGTCATAGCCACTGCCACAAAGCCTAAGCAAATCGGTCTTACCGATAGGGATCTCGGTCTCACCGAGATGGGATTGTAATCTCTCTGTTTCCCTTCGTAATGTTTCGGTCTAACCGAAGTGTGCGATCGGTCCCACCGAGATTGCAATGTAAACTCACTGTTTCCATTTTGTAACATTTCGGTCTCACCGAAAAGAGCAAATCGGTCCCATCGAGTTTACCTGACCAACTCTCTGGAAAGCTTATTACCAAATCGGTCTCACCGAGTTTGTGTAATCGGTCTTACCGAGATTACGTTATGCCCTAACCCTAACCGAGTCGGTCTCACCGAGATGCATGTCAGTCCCACCGAAAATTACTAACGGTCACTAGGTTTACTAAATTGGTCCGACCGAGTCTGTTGAATCGGTCCCACCGAGTTTGGTAAATTGTGTGTAACGGTTAGATTTTGTGTGGAGGCTGTATATACCCCTCCGCCTCCTCTTCATTCATGGAGAGAGCCATCAGAACAAACCTACACCTCCAACTTATCATTTCTGAGAGAGAACCACCTACTCATGTGTTGAGGCCAAGATATTCCATTCCTACCATATGAATCTTGATCTCTAGCCTTCCCCAAGTTGCTTTCCACTCAAATCTTCTTTCCACCAGATCCAAAACCTATGAGAGAGAGTTGAGTGTTGGGGAGACTATCATTTGAAGCAGAAGAGCAAGGAGTTCATCATCAACGCACCATTTGTTACTTCTTGGAGAGTGGTGTCTCCTAGATTGGCTAGGTGTCACTTGGGAGCCTCCGACAAGATTGTGGAGTTGAACCAAGGAGTTTGTAAGGGCAAGGAGATCGCCTACTTCGTGAAGATCTACCGCTAGTGAGGCAAGTCCTTCGTGGGCGACGGCCACGGTGGGATAGACAAGGTTGCTTCTTTGTGGACCCTTCATGGGTGGAGCCCTCCGTGGACTCGCGCAACAGTTACCCTTCGTGGGTTGAAGTCTCCATCAACGTGGATGTACGATAGCACCACCTATCGGAACCACGCCAAAAACATCCGTGTCTCCAATTGCGTTTGAATCCTCCAAACCCTTCCCTTTACTTTCTTGCAAGATGTATGCTTTAATTTCCGCTGCCTATATACTCTCTGCATGCTTACTTGAATAGTGTGATGATTGCTTGACTTGTCCTAAAGTAGCTAAAATCTGCCAAACTCTAAAATTGGGAAAAGGTTAAGTTTTTAATTGGTCAAGTGGTCTAATCACCCCCCCTCTAGACATACTTCAAGGTCCTACAATCTTGCGTTTGATTCCAGAATGGATCACTACAAGGAAGATCGATCACGGAAACGCGTACGAACCTAGGTGCAGGGATAGCTTCGGAATCATTGTTGTACAGGAGACTCAAGTTTCGATCCTGTGGAACTATGGGTTATGGGCTCACCATGTGGGCTAGAAGTAGGAAGGGTGCTGACATCTTGCACGGTCATGACATTAAGGCAGGTCAGAGGATAGCCTGTCCGTTATGTTGGCAACAACATCGGCACCAAGGGCGAGGGACGAAGAGAACCACTTTCCTGCTCGTTGAAACGAGGTGGACCAATAGGCAAAGTTCTCGTCCATCGTTGGTTACTAGAATGCCATCAACAAATGCGACAGGGTCTTACTGACACGGTTGTACACCAAGGTGTTTACATAGGCAGAAGAATATTACTGCTTAGATCATATAGATCACAAGAAAGGTTAAACAAATCAATGGAAAGGAAAATGTGATCATTAGATTAATCAGATCAAAGGAAAGGAAAAATGTGTTTGCACACAAGAATTTAGGGTATATCCTTCCCAAGGAAAGGCGAGTCATGATATACATGATAGGACAGCAAGTTCAAAAGTATTTAGACAAAGGGGCGAGGGAAGAATGATGATATTACCCACACCATGGTGTTTGAATAATAAATCAAGAAACATTTAGCATTGTGATAACCCACAAGTATAGGGGATCGCAACAGTTTTCGAGGGTAGAGTATTCAACCCAAATTTATTGATTCGACACAAGGGGAGCCAAAGAATATTCTCAAGTATTAGCAGCTGAGTTGTCATTTCAACCACACCTGGAAACTTAGTATCTGCAGCAAAGTGTTTAGTAGCAAAGTAATATGATAGTGGTGGTATCCGTAACAGAAGTAAAGACAGCAAAAGTAATGTTTTTGGTATTTTGTAGTGATTGTAATAGTAGTAACGGAAAAGTAAATAAGCGAGAACCAGTATATGGAAAACTCATAGGCACCAGATTAGTGATGGATAATTATGCCGGATGCGGTTCGTCATGTAACAGTCATAACATAGGGTGACACAGAACTAGCTCCAATTCATCAAAGTAATGTAGGCATGTATTCCAAATATAGTCAGAAGTGCTTATGGAAAAGAACTTGCATGAATTCTTCTGTCCTACCCTTCCATGGCAGCGGGGTCCTATTGGAAACTAAGGGATATTAAGGCCTCCTTTTAATAGAGAACCGGAACAAAGCATTAGCACATAGTGAATACATGAACTCCTCAAACTATGGTCATCACCGGGAGTGGTCCCGATTATTGTCACTTCGGGGTTGCCGGATCATATCACATAGTAGGGGACTATAGACTTGCAAGATAGGATCAAGAACACACATATATTCATGAAAACATAATAGGTTCAGATCTGAAATCATGGCACTCGGGCCCTGGTGACAAGCATAAAGCATAGCAAAGTCATAGCAACATCAATCTCAGAACATAGTGGATACTAGGGATCAAACCCTAACAAAACTAACTCGATTACATGATAAATCTCATCCAACCCATCACCGTCCAGCAAGCCTACGATGGAATTACTGAAGCACAATGGTGAGCATCATGAAATTGGTGACGGGGGATGGTTGATGATGACGACGGCGAAGAATCCCCCTCTCCGGAGCCCCGAACGGACTCCAGATCAGCCCTCCCGAGAGTGATTAGGGCTTGGCGGCGGCTCCGTATCGTAAAACGCGATGATTTCTTCTCTCTGATTTTTTTCTCCCCGAAAGCCAATATATGGAGTTGGAGTTGGCGTCGGAGGGTCTCCAGGGGGCCCACGAGGTAGGGGGCGCGCGCCCCACCCTCGTGGACAGGGTGTGGGCCCCCTGGTCTTCATCTTTGGCGAGGATTTTTTATTATTTTTTATAAGACATCCCGTGGTGTTTCAGGTCATTCCGAGAACTTTTGTTTTTTGCACATAAAACAACATCATGGCAATTCTGCTAAAAACAGCGTCAGTCCGGGTTAGTTCCATTCAAATCATACAAGTTAGAGTCCAAAACAAGGGCAAAAGTGTTTGGAAAAGTAGATACGATGGAGACGTATCAACTCCCCCAGGCTTAAACCCTTGCTTGTCCTCAAGCAATTCAGTTGACAAACTGAAAGAGAAAAAGAAAAACTTTTACAAACTCTGTTTGCTCTTGTTGTTGTACCTATGTCAAGCCAGCATTCAGGTTTTCAGCAAAGATTTTAACTAACCACATTTGCAATAATTCTCAGGTCTCATGTTTACTCATATCAATAACATAATCAGCTAGCAAGCCATAATAATAAATCTTGGATGACAACACTTTCTAAAAATAATCATAATATGATATAACAAGATGGTATCTCGCTAGCCCTTTCTGAGACCGCAAAACATAAATGTAGAGCACCTTCAAAGATCAAGGATTGACTAGACATTGTAATTCATGGTAAAAGAGATCCAATCATAGTCATACCCGATATAAATTAAAAGTAATGAATGCAAATGACAGCTATGCTCTCCAGCTAGTGCTTTTAATAAGAGGGTGATGACTCAACATAAACGTAAATAGATAGGCCCTTGACAGAGGGAAGCAGGGATTTGTAGAGGTGCCAGAGCTCGGTTTTGAAATAGAGATAAATTATATTTTGAGCGGCATATTTTTATTGTCAACATAACAACTAAGAGATGACGATATCTTCCATGCTAAACAAATTATAGGCAGTTCCCAAACAGAATGGTAAAGTTTATACTCCCCCTCCTCCACAAGCATCAATCCATGGCTTGCTCTAAACAACGAGTGCCTCCAACATTCAACGGGTCCCAGGGGGAGTTTTGTTTGCAATTATTTTGATTTAGTTTGCATAAAGCATGGGACTGGGCATCCCGGTGACCAGCCATCTTCTCGTGAATGAGGAGCGGAGTCCACTCCTCTTGAGAATAACCCTCCTAACACGGAAGATAAGGGCAACCCTAGTTGATACATGAGCTATTCGAGCATGCAAAACAGAATGTTTATTTGAAGGTTTAGAGTTTGGCACATACAAATTTACTTGGAACCACAGGTAGATACCGCATATAGGAAGGTATAGTGGACTCATATGGAATAACTTTGGGGTTTAAGGGATTGGATGCACAAGTAGTATTCCCGCTTAGTACAAGTGAAGGCTAGCAAAAGACTGGGAAGCGACCAACTAGAGAGCGACAACAGTCATGAACATGCATTAAAATTAATAAACATTGAATACAAGCATGAGTAGGATATAATCCACCATGAACATAAATATCGCGAAGGCTATGTTGATTTGTTTCAACTACATGCGTGAACATGTGCCAAGTTAAGTCACTTAAATCATTCAAAGGAGGATACCACCCCATCATACCACATCACAATCATTTTAATAGCATGTTGGCATGCAAGGTAAACCATTATAACTCATAGCTAATCAAGCATGGCACGAGCAACTATGATCTCTAATTGTCATTGCAAACATGTTTATTCATAATAAGCTGAATCAAGAACGATGAACTCATCATATTTACAAAAACAAGAGAGGTCGAGTTCATACCAGCTTTTCCCATCTCAGTCAGTCCATCATATATCATCATGATTGCCTTTCACTTGCACGACCGAACGATGTGAATAATAATAAGAGTGCACGTGCATTGGACTAAGCTGGAATCTATGAGCATTCAATAAACAGGAGAAGACAAAGCAATATGGGCTCTTGGTTAAATCAACAATGATGCATATAAGAGCCACTTCAACAATTTAATCATGGTCTTCTCCTATTGACCCCCAAAAAAAGAAAAGAAATAAAAACTATTTACACAGGAAAGCTCCCAACAAGCAAAAAGAAGAACGGGAAATATTTTTGGGTTTTCTTTTTAATTACTACGGCAAAGAAATAAACTACTACTAACAATTTTTTTTGGTTTTTTCTTAAGGTTTATTAAACACACAAGAAAGATTATGAGTACCGACATCTAGCAATGAGTGTGTGTGAACATGAATGTAATGTCGGTGGGAAATACGTACTCCCCCAAGCTTAGGCTTTTGGCCTAAGTTGGTCTATTGTCAGGGATAGCCTGGCGGATACCCGTAGGTGTAGCTGGGGTCATACTGCGATGAAGAGGACTCTGACTGCCACTGGCTGGCAACCACCTCTGGATCCCAAGAATAAACATACTGTCGTGGAGGCTCATCTTGTGGTTCCGGTTCCGGGGCTGGTGCAGGATTTCGATAGGTTTGAATGGCCGCCCACGGAACGATGTGTAGACCTGCAGACAAGTTAAACAAAGAGGGAGCAGGCAAAGTAATAGTCTCAGGGTGATGTTTATCAAAGTATAATTTATATTTGAGCTCCCCTTCATGACTCTTAACAAGAAAGTCATGCTCTAGCATACTCTTATAATCTAAATAAGCACGGGGTAACGATGTTTCTTCTTTCTCCTCATGCCTAATAGGTATTTCAAAATATTTAGCTAGGCGTGAAGCATAAATGCCTCCAAAGATGGGGCCCTTAGTATGGTTCAGACTTAACCGTCTAGCAACAATTCCACCCATAGTAACAGAGTTATTGCAGTGTAAACCATGGAACAAAATAATAATATCAGGAACACTAAGGTTTCTGTTGGGGATATAACTATTTGTGTAAGCCACCTAGGAGGAGTCGGGTTACGCAAAGAGTATTCATCAGAAGAAGCCCAAGACCAAGCATGAAGATGGCGGTTCAATAAAGGAGTTAAGGCCCACAGGCGGCTTAAGGCCCATAGTGGTAAACTGCCATGATGATATGACTTGTAACATAAGGTAGATTTAACTAGTCACTGAGCCGGACACTGTCTATGAGCCGGCCTGGACTTTGTAGGCCGCAGGGCATCCCCCGTATATATAAGGGGACGATCCACCGGCGGCTTAGGGTAGGAAACAACTGATCGAGAGCCGGGCATAGCGTATCTCGCTCCCTGATCATCGAAACATCAATCAATACCAACCCAACTAGACGTAGGCCTTACCTTCACTCTAAGGGGCCGAACTAGTATAAACCTCTCGTGTCCTTTGTCCCGATTAACCCCTTCAAGCTTCCTAGTTGCGATGGCTCCACAACTAAGTCCTTTCAAAGGACATCTGACGTGAAAATTCCACGAAAGTTGGCGCCCACCTTGGGGCCAACGCACGGTGGATTTGAGTTCTTGAAGGGCAACTTCGAAGGGCTCAAGGGATATGTAGTGGGTTGGATGACCAAGAGTCGTCGCGGCAAGATCTACATCGACGACGAAGGCGGGGGCCTTGACACCGGCTCAATTGAGTACGGGTACCGGGTCCCCTTCGGCGGAATCCACGTCTTCATCGGCCGGATTGGTGAGCCGGGCCCTGAGCCGGACAACTGCACCGACCTCGTCGAGATGGCTTAGCGTGCGAGAAAGGTCCGAGCTCAACTCGTCATGACGCATGCCTTCGTGGGCTGCATCCATGGAGAGGAACTTTCTGAAGGATCTAAAGATGGTGGTGAGACGGCCGTCCTCTCTGACGGTGATTCGTCCGCCGGTTCAACAGATTCGCTGTACCAAGTGAAAAACGGCATGCTCGGGGGCTGTTCCGATGGCACCAGTATTCCGGACCCCTATGAGCCGCCAAGATGGGCGGGAGTCTTCATGGCTGGGACTCAACCCGACCAAAACTCTACAGCCGCTACAGCAATAACGTCCGGGACAGGAGCCGCCGGGGTAGGAGGCCCTGTGCGCCCGCCGGCTCAGGCGCTGATAGATCTCATGGATAAGCTCACGGCCCTGTTAACCGCCATAGTTCTACCTGCAAATAAAGATGAGCATGACGCAGAGGTGGCACGGGTGCGCGAGGAAATAGCTCGGGCCAAGGAGGCCTTGGCAGCTGAGGACACCAGGTTAGCCACAGAACGGGTGGCTTTGGATGCGCGGGCACAGCGGCTACAGTCAGAAGACTACCAGCTTACGATGAGCCTAAACGCGTCTAACAAGGTGATGAGGAGGAGACATCAGAAAATCCAGTCCCGTTTACCTCCGGTTTATGATCCTCGGAATCTTTTTGCTACACCCGGAGCCGGACCAAGTAACCCGCCAGATGCAAATCAGTTTATGACAGTCGGAACAGGAGGACCGGCTCAGCCTCGGGAGATGGCACCTCTTCATGGGAGTATGGCACCGCCCCGTTACGTGCCGATATCGCCGGGTCACTTTTCCAACCCCATGGAAAACTTAATCGCAGCATCGGCCTGCTTGGCATCTCTCCCAGTGGACGGTGATGACCCGACAGCAGTGGAGACCCAGAGGGTCAGAGAACTTCTCCAGACGGCCCTGGCTCAGCAAGAGACTTATTCTCATAGCCGGGACATGATTCATTCAACTCCTCCGCCTTGGTTAGCACCGCCTCATCAAAATCGAAGTCCAAGTTACAGTAGGCACATGGAGTCAGAAGCTTTGTCAAGCAACGCCCAGTGCCGTAACCAGCCCGGTGGCTATAATCCGGTGCAAGACTGAATACGTCAGGAGAACGAGCGGGCGGCTCAGCTGGCGGCTCAACAAACGGCTCATCAAGATTTCCCAGAGTTTCTGACGACTTCCGTTGAGACGGGAGTGGCTAATAGAACCGGCGGTGTTCCTTGTTTGGTACCGGCTCTGCGTAATGTGTGCCTACCCAAGGACTTCAAGGGACCTCGAAAGGTACCGAATTACACGGCCGACTTACAGCCCGGAGCATGGATTGAACGTTACGAGATGGCCATGGAGCTGCTGGAGGTCAGCGACGCAGCAATGGCTAAGTACTTCACCATGATGTTAGATGGAATGGCCCGATCTTGGTTAAAGGGCTTGCCGCCCAATTCCATTAATTCGTGGGCAAAGCTAAAAACCTATTTCATCCAGAACTTCAAGGACACTTGCAAATAATCTATGTCAATAGTGGACTTGACAAATTGTAAGCAGGAGGAGGGTGAATCCACGACTCACTGGGTACGCCGGGTCAAGGAGATAATACATTCATCTGACAAGATGGATGCCGACTCTGCACTCCTCATGTTGGAGAAGAGCTATCGCTTTGAGCCACTGAGACAGAAACTGGGGCGCCTTAAGCGTGATTGCAACGACATGGGTACTCTGATGGCAGCTTTAGTCAAGTACACCGATTCTGATAGTACCAAGGATCCCGCGTCTGATGAGGAAAGGACAGGGAAGGGAAAGAAGAACGGCAATGGAAAGGGCCAGCAGCATAACCCAATGAATCAATGAGGCAATAAGCGTAAGGCAGAGGGTAACCCGGAGTTTGTGGCCAATGCCAACGCGCAGGGTAATAATCAGAGACGTAAGGGAAAACCGCCCCCTGGATCTGGCGGGTCAGGCCCATCTCTTGAGCAGTTACTCAATGAGCCTTGCCCGAGACACGGCACCCGGGAACGACCCGCCACCCACTTATGGAAAGATTGCGCGATCATGAAGGCCTTCAAGAATTCCAACATGTTTGATGGTAATCATGGGTCAGGCGGCGGCTCAGGAGCTGGTGGCTTTCATGGCCCGGGCGGCGGTTCAAGCTCCGGTTTTCAGGGACATCAAGGCGGTTATAATAAACAACAGTCTGGTCAAGGGGAGCAACAGCAGCAGTCGGGTTATCAAAGCAATCCGAAGCAGCTGAATAGTGGGCAGTATCACGTTTTCACCACTAGCTTATGCAAACGTGATCAGAAGGTCCATAAGAGGGCCGTGAAATTCTGTTGAGCCGGTGGTTCCTCGTTATCTGAGGTGGTCAGAACAGCCCATTGTATGGAGCAGAGAAGATCACCCTCCACGAGTTGATAATCCGGGTCAGTTAGCCTTGGTGGTAGCACCTCAGGTTGGTGGATATAAGTTCACTAAGGTACTCATGGACGGGGGTAGCAGCATCAATATCCTCTATTATGAGAACTTTCGACGCATGGGGTTAACTGATAAGAATTTGAGGACGTCCAACACTGTTTTTCATGGAGTGGTTCCTGGTAAATCGGCTTACCCAGTTGGCAAGATTGAACTGGAAGTGGCCTTTGGAGATGAGTATGACTCCAGGGCTGAGAAATTGACGTTTGAAGTGGTCAAAATCAGGAGTCCGTATCATGCTCTATTAGGGCGGCCGACTTATGCTAAGTTCATGGCACGGTCGTGTTATGTTTATTTGCAGCTCAAGATGCCGGGTCATAAGGGCACCATCACTGTGCATGGGAGTCAAAAGGTAGCCTTGGAGTGTGAAGAAGGCGACGCGGCTTATGCTGAGTCTGCTTGTGCAGTGGAAGAGCTAAAATTTTATCAAGATAATGTTGACCCGGTGGATATGACTTCCCTGAAGAAGCCAACTACAGAGCATGACCCAATGTTGAAGTTTAAATCGGCCGCTGAGATGAAGCTTGTTGACTTTACTCCAGGCGATTCTTCTAAGCAATTTAGCATCAGTACCAATTTGGATCCTAAGTAGGAAAGCGTGGTCATCGAGTTCATCCATGAGAAGCGGGAGATCTTTGCATGGAAACCTTCTAACATGTCGGGTGTACCGAGGGAACTCGCTGAGCACACTCTCAATATTGATCCGAAGTATAAGCCGGTCAGGAAGTTTCTTCGACGGTTCAACGAAGAGAGACGGAAAGCTATTGGAGAGGAAGTCGCCCGGCTCTTAGCGGTCGGGTTTATTGTTAAAGTTTTTCACCCGGAGTGGTTGGCTAACCCGGTGCTTGTGCTCAAGAAGAACGGCACCTGGTGGATGTGTGTGGATTACGCGGCTTAAACAAGGCTTGTCCGGCTGATCCCTTTGCTCTCCCCCATATTGATCAAATCATTGATGCTACGGCGGGTTGTGAGCGTTTTAGTTTTTTGGACGCTTACTCTGGCTATCATCAGATGAAAATGGTAGTTAAGGACCAGGAGAAGACGGCTTTCATCACTCCGTTTGGAGCCCTCTGTTATGTATCTATGCCATTTGGGCTCAAGAGTGCTCAGGCGACTTATCAGCGATGTGTGCAAAACTGTCTCCACAATCAAATTGTCGCAATGTTCATGCTTATGTGGAGGGCCAGGAGATACTTCGTGGTGAAGTCCAGAGAGAAGGAAACCTTGATATCTGACTGGAAAGAGACCTTTGATAATCTTCGGGTTTATAAGATGATGCTTAACCCGACCAAGTGTGTGTTTGGTGTACCTGCAGGCAAGCTCTTGGGTTTTCTGGTATCAAACAGAGGCATTGAAGCTAATCCGGAGAAGATCAAGGCGATTACCTCTCTCGCTAAACAGGCGTGCATCAATGATGTTCAACGACTGGCGGGTCGTGTTGCTGCTTTAAGCCAGTTCATAAGCCGGTTAGGTGAGAAGGCCCTACCACTATATCAGATGATGAAGAAAACGGACACTTTTGTCTGGAGTGATGCTGCTGATGCTGCCTTTGAAGATTTAAAGAGACAGTTGTCTGAGCCACCGGTCCTCGCGGCTCCCATTGATAAAGAGCCGTTGTTGTTATATGTGGCTGCTAATTCATGAGCTGTCAGTGTTGCATCGTGGTAGAGCGTAAGGAAGCTGGCAAGGAGCATCCGGTTCAACGGCCGGTTTACTACATCAGTGAGGTTCTCATTGAGTCTAAACAAAGGTATCCGCATTGGCAGAAACTTGTTTACGGAGTGTTTATGTCAAACCGGAAGTTGAAGCAGTACTTTCAAAGTCATCCTATAACTGTGGTAAGTTCTGCCCCCTTGGGAGACATCATCCAGAATAGGGAGGTCACAGGACGAGTCGCCAAGTGGGCTATTGAGCTTGGGCCTCATGGTTTGAAATATATGCCATGTACTGCTATTAAGTCTCAAGCCTTGGTGGTTTTTATCAATGATTGGACAGAGTTGCAGGCACCTGAGGAGAAGCCGGATAACACATATTGGACTATTCATTTTGATGGGTCCAGGCAGTTAGAAGGCTCAGGGGCTGGAGTTGTTTTAACTTCCCCTCGAGGTGACAAATTTTGTTATGTGCTCCGGCTTATGTTTCCTTGTACTAACAATGCAGCTGAATACGAGGCCTTAATCCATGGTCTCCGGGTGGCCAAAGAGATGAACTTGAGCCAAGTAAGGTGCTTTGGCAATTCAGATCTCGTGGCCCAATAGGTATCAGGCAAGTGGGACTCCAAGGATCCTCTTATGGCGGCTTATCATCGTGAAGTAGATGCTATAGCTGGGCACTTCGAAGGTTATCAAGTGGAGCACATTGATTCAAGGAAGAATGAGGCGGCTGATGCTTTAAGCCGGTTGGTATCTCAACGTAAGCCGGTGCCGCCTAACACCTTCCTCGATGTTTTGCATAATCCTTCTGTCAAGGTACCTACAGAGGAGGAACTAGCAGTGCCAGACCCGGAAGCATAGCTGGTGGCAGCTCTTCACATCATCCTGGATTGGACAGTGCCATACTTGGCCTATATGACCCGGGGAGAGTTGCCTGAGGATGAGACCTTGGCAAGACAAATCGTTAGGCGGTCCAAATCTATGATGATTATTCATGGTGAGTTACATCACCGAAGTGTCACTGGGGCGTTTCAACGTTGTGTATCGCCTACGGAGGGCCAGGAGATACTTCGTGAGATCCATGAAGGAGATTGTGGCCATCATGCCGGGTCAAAATATCTTGTGGCCAAGGCTTTCCGTCATGGTTTCTATTGGCTGACGGCTCATGCTGATGCGGAGGATCTAGTCAGCAAATGTGATGGATGTCAAAAATTCTCACGACGAGCTCATGTGCCGGCTCAAGAGTTGAGGATGATTCCAATCACTTGGCCGTTTGCAGTCTGGGGGCTTGACATGGTTGGACCTTTCAAGAGGTCTAAGGATAAAAAGACACACCTCCTGGTGGCAGTGGATTAGTTTACAAAGTGGGTTGAGGCAGAGCCAGTCAGTAAGTGTGATGCAGCCACAGCGGTTTAGTTCATGAAAAATGTGATCTTTCGTTTTGGTTTTCCACATAGCATTATAACTGATAATGGCACCAATCTTTCCAAGGGTGCCATGGAAGAGTTCTGTCAACGAGAACATATCCGGCTTGATGTTTCGGCTGTTGCTCATCCTCAGTCCAACGGTCAAGCAGAACGAGCTAATTAAGAGATCCTGAAAGGTATCAAGCCCCGGCTCTTTGTCCCCTTGCAGCGGACTCCGGGTTGTTGGCTGGAGGAGTTACCCTCTATACTATGGAGCATCAACACTACGCCTAACAGATCTACAGGTTACACACCTTTCTTCATGGTGTATGGAGCAGAGGCAGTCCTGCCAAGTGACATCCGACACGATTCACCCCGTGTGGCGGCTTACATTGAGGCTGACAATGAAAAAGCTCGTCAGGATGCACTTGACTTGTTGGATGAGGAGCGAGACTTAGCAATAGCCCGCTCAGCGATTTACCAGCAAGACCTGCACCGCTATCATAGCCGTCGGGTTAGAAGAAGAACCTTTCAGGAAGGCGACTTAGTGCTCCGACTCATCTAGGATCAGTCTGACATGCACAAGCTATCGCCCCCTTGGGAAGGACCCTTTGTGGTTAGCAAGAATCTGAACAACAGGTCATACTACCTCATCGATGTTCGAGAGCACAAAGACTAACGTAAGTCAGAGGAGGAGACCCGCCGGCCGTGGAATATCGCCCATCTTCGGCCTTACTATACTTGAGCCACCGGCTATCAAGATGTATATATTTTGACGATGTATAAAGCAATAAAGCAGGACCTCTGTCCTTTTTACCTTCAAAAGTTTATATGTCCTCTTTGTCAGGTGGTGGAAACAACCAACAGGGAGCGGATCATATCTGAATCCGGCTTTCCCTTTGGTCCGGTTTATGATCATATCTGAATCTAGCCATGATCACTTGGGGGCTTCCTGTTCAAACATAGGTCGTATTCGAACCAAAGAGAACATAGCTGTCGATACCCACTTTGATCGGCACACTGCCAAACCCACTTGGGGGCTTCTTGATCATATTTGAATCATAGCTTAACCCCTTTGGGTCTAACGTGGATCGTATTCGAATCAGCGTCATTAAACAACTCTTATGGTCACTTGGGGGCTTCCTATTCAAACATAGGTTGTATTCGAAGCAAAGAGAACACAGCTGTCGATACCTACTTGATCGGCATCGCCAAAGCCACGGGGGGCTATATGAACGTATTCGAATCTTAGCTTAACCCCTTTGGAATGGTTTACTGATCATATTCGAATTAGAAACCTTTGAATATTGTTTATTATCCATTATATTTCATAAGAATAATCATTTGACTATCTTAAGACCTTTTTGAAAGCACTATGAGATGGTTTTTTGTTCTTCCGGCTTAATATTGATCACCCCAGGTTGTTAAGTGCCAGGTGAACATTATATCTTCCAGCTTTCAGGAGTTGAATTTACCCGGATGGTGAAGGTCATATAAGCAGGTGAGATTACCAAAAGGATCACAGGTATACTATTGTGATTATGTTTAACAAATATAATCATAAACCAGCCTGTATATGATGTTTTGGGTTCGCCCTCTGGGTTATCAGTACCTTATGTGACCCCTGATGCGATAAACCGCCAAGGGAATTTTGATTGTTATATATGTAGGATAAGGCAAGCAAAATTAACATCGAGGAAATAAATGATCAACATAAGCTGGAAATATATAGCGATGGCGGCTTATGAAAGTATTAAGCGCCATAAACATGCGAGAAGGCATGACAAAATTGAGAGGTTTTTTCTACCCTATTACAAGACTCCCCGAGTCCGAATAAATGAAGCATTGTTTTTTGCAAAGTCATAAATGCCTGGTGGTTCACTCCTTTGGTGGGCTTGAAGATTCCCGGTTATCCTTCTCCGCCTCTCCGTCGGTTGCCTTGTCCTGGAAGGTTGACGAGGCCCAGTCAATGCCACTCAAAGCTTCAAACTCAGCTTCCGCATCTATTAAATCGGCTGGGTCCACTTTAGGGGCAAAGGTGTGCTTACGAGTTGGAGGGATCAGGATGACTTGATCATAGGGAGGTGTTGGAATTCTCCGGTTCTCACTGTCATAGCCCGGCAGATACTTGGTAAGGTCAGTGTCATTCCCAATGAGGGTAGCCACGGGGCGTATGTCTTTGACGCAGGCGGTGAAATCGTGATCATCAAATACGGTCCCATCCTCTTTCAGACTAGGATATCCAAGAGCGAGGTCGGCCGGGTCTAGTTCTACAATCCATGCTTTGGCCCGGCTCAATGCGGCTATAGCCCCGGCTCTTGAGGACACCCGCCTTAAATCTTGGACTCGTTGAGGTAGTACAGCAAGACACTTCAGCACATCTTGCAGAAGGTGGGGAGTGTTATTTGATAAAGCTACAATGGCCAAAGCACGTTGTGACCCGGTATACAGTTGATCCACTAGCGTGTAAACCGCTTTCAGCTTGATCAACATGTTCTGCTTGAGGTTTGTGCTCCTAGGGCCTGCGTTCACAAGCATAAGGTGAGCTGAAGATAACGATTAAGATAGTCATCAAAGGAAGGATTAAAATATTTGAGGTTATATACAGTAACTTACCGAAGATGGCCGAGACCATTTGAGATATCTGGCGCTTTAAGTCGGACAGCTTAGTTGTTGCTTCTGCAAGTGATGCCTCTGCTGTCTCGGCACGGGTCACAAGTGAAGCCTTTTCATCAGCCAGATTTTCTTCTCTGCCTCAAAATTCTTCTTCAACTTCTCTTGTTCAGAGACACTGAATTGAAATTTGGAGTTGGCTTTTTGAATTTCACATTCTTGGGCCGTCAGACGGCTCTTCAGGTCAGCAATCTCTGACTCAAATTGACTTATGGTGGCCTGCATTGATGCCAGGTTATATTCAGAATCATGGTAAGATAACATTAAGTCCCAAGCACTTTGCAAGCAAAGATACTTGACACTTGGGGGCTAATGTATGCTTAAGAATTTTAACTTATAATGCCAGTTCATGCAAATTAAGTCCCAAGCACTTTGCAAGCAAAGATACTTGACACTTGGGGGCTAATGTGTATTGCAAGTTCAACATATCATGTTATAGCTGGGTTAAAAATCTTCTTTCTAAACCGGACAGTGCAGTGTTAACCTGTTTTCTAAGTCTACAACATATTTATTCATAAGTAATAGACTTGGGGGCTGATACAGTAAGTATGCTTCAAAAAAGGGGCATAAGGTGTACCTCAGATTTTTGCTGTATTTGCTTCATCATGTCAATTTCCAGGTCACGGCTGTTATGCACTTGATTAAGATAGCCAGAGACTATATCTCCAATGCTTAAGTGAGTATAATCAGTGATGTCCAGTTTGGCCTTTCGGCGTTCTATAAGTTCCTGCTTAGCAGAGCATTTGGCAAGGATAGTGGGCCGCCCTGGTTCAACAAACTGAGACCTCAGAATCTCAACTTTCGGGTCATTTGTCTTGATCGGGCTGGGAGCTTCCGGGTTATCAGAGCTGTTGAGAGTATCTTCGGCAGGCAGGTCAGAGGTTGGTGCTGGAATATCAGAGGCCGGTTCAGGCGGCGGTTGATGGGTGGAACTGTCAGGAGCAGCCATGCCAAGCTCCGATGCAGCCACGACCGGGTCTTGGGACGGCTTATTCTTCTTTGCCCTCTTACTGGGCTTCACTTGCATGCTGTCAACAAAAGCAGGAGAAGGGTGAATACAAAAGCATGAGTAAGGTAAAGCATAAGATAAACAAAGTTACATTACCTAGGGGCAGTTTTGAAAGCCGGCATGTTAGACTGCATAGACTCGCCGGAGGAAGGAGAGGTATCCTGATAATTGGAGTCAGATGAATTGAGTGGTTGACGAATTAAACCCGCCAGAGGTAAAACAGAACGTAAATCGGAGATAACCTCAGTCCGACGCTTCCTGGTTACGTCAGGTAAGCCGGAGGAGAGATCTATGTCCTTGCTGGTCCGGGTCTGCCTCCGACTTTCCATTGCTGTTGCTTCAAAAGAAATTGAGGATCTTGGTAAGCCAAAGGATGTGAAAATCTTACTTTCCGGGTTACTCTTCGAATTTTCTGACGTGGCAGGGGCTCGGAGTCGGAGGAAATTATAGTTACCTCTTCCTCGGCGGCTCGGCTGTTCCCTGTGTCTTCCTGGAAAGATGTAAAGTCCGAAAGGTAATGATAAAGAATCGAGGGAACTAGAAGTTACCTCTTCTTCGTCATCATAAGTATCATCAAGTTTAAACAAATCCGAAGCACTTGGCTTCCTCTTCCTTGAAGTTCCCGTTTTGGCGGCTTTTCTTTCGGTTCTCTTGGCTGCTCGGGCTTGCTTGGTAGCCTCACGGTCATACTTGACCTTCCAGAAGTTGTCATCGGCCTATGAAAAAAGATAAAGGGGTTATGAGTAAAAGTAAGGTGTAATACACTAAAAGAGTATTCATTAAGGATTGATGACTCACTGCGGGGGCCGAGTTCTTCTTGCAGAAAGGAAGTAAGACAAAGGCGTTACTAGTCACCGTGCCCTCTTTCAGCAATGTTTGGGTCGTAGCCTCCACCACATCATCTGGCAAGTCATTGGGACTATGACGCAGTGGGTCATCCTTCTCGCCTGAGTAAGTGCACATTAAGCCGGGGCGGCGGCTTAACGGAAGCACTCGCCAAGCAACCCAGACTCAGACCAAGTCAATACCATTCAAGCCATTACCCAAGAGGGCTTTGATCTTCTTGATGGTAGGGGCAAGTGGTAAACGTTCAACAATGGTTAACTTGTCTGACAGCGGATGGTTGGACTCGAGGCATAGAGCGCGGAAGCCGGGCAGAGGATTCTCGTCAGCCGGAGAAGTGTCCTGTCAATAGAACCACATTTGATTCCAATCCTTCGGGTGACTCGGCAGTTCAGCATAAGGGAAAAAGTAGTCTCTCTGCCGCTGAATCGAAATGCCACCAAGTTCAAGACTGGGCCCGTTGGCACGTTCATTCTGCCGATTTAAGTAGAAAAGCTCTCTAAACAAAAGCAGATTGGGCTCTTCTCCCAGGTACACCTCGCAGAAGACTTGGAAGTTGCAAATATTTGACACGGAATTGGGCCCGATGTCTTGAGGTCTAAGGTCAAAGAAGTGCAAAACATCCCTGAAGAATTTTGAACCGGGTGGTGCAACTCACCGGCTCATGTGATCCGTAAAAACTATCACCTCCCCTTCTTTGGGTTGAGGTTTCTCTTCGGACGGGTCAGGGGCACGATAAGACATGACCTCCTTCTTGGGCAGATGGCCAGACTTCACAAAATCAGACAATTTACTCCTTGTGACTGTGGATGGGACCCAATTGCAGGTCACAGGAGCCTTGATTGCTTTAGGTGCCATGACGTAAATTGAAGCCTATGACAAAATAAGAGGTTCCGGTTCAAATTTAACCCGGAGGAAAATATTTTAAGTCTATTCAAGATGGCGGTTTAAGAAGGGGCCTAATGATATATGGGTAACTACGCAATGATATTTAAGCCTCTATGGGTATCAGGAGCAGTTAAATTTTCTTAGGTCCAGAGAGGCAAGCAAGGTTGACAGATCAGTATCATTTACTTAAACCGGCCACATGGATAGTCGTGGTTAGGCATATTCGACAGAGGCAATTTTTATTTAAGGGTGGAGCAAACAGGTTTCACAAGTGGCCGCTATTATTTTGGATCAAAAGGCTGTTCTGAAAAGAAAAATTTCTAGACCTAGGACTGTCACTGATGAAGCTCAAGGGCTCGAACAGGGCCTCTATGCGACAGAAAGAGATCTACTTGCGGTCGAAATGGGTGCGAAATAGCTACCGCATCAGTTTTATATAATCTTCAAGATCAAGAAACGGCGGTGGTGATGAAATCTATGAGGGGTTCCTAACGAAGAGCGAAGAACACCGAGGAACTCGAAGGTCCTAATGCGGATCTGAGGAGCAAGAAAGAGGAAACTCACCGATGCAGGGTTGCTGCGGAGGTTTGTCGCGTTTCTCTGGTCAAATCAGGTTGATGCAGCAGCCTGAGTTGACGAGGACGAGGAGATCTGCCGCGACGGCGGCGGCGGAGCTCGAGCGGCAGAGAAACAGTGAGAGGAAGAAGACGACCGAAGGGGGAGAATGGAAAAGACCTAGGTCATGCCTATTTATAAGGAAGAGCTAACTGAGAAGGCCCGAGAAATGAGGAGATAAACATTATTATCCAGTGGCCCCAACGCCTCGGTTTTCGGAATGGTTAGTAAAAGGAAAGACCCGTTGGAGGATACGGTGGAATAAAGAATGAATTTAAGTAAGGATGACGTCACGACGGGTTAACACGGATCCAAAAGATGATGTCATGGCGGGTTAAAGAAAACCTTTTGTACGGGAAGAAGGCTGAATATTTATTTCTTAAGGTATTTTAAGATTGACATGAACTGGTTCAAATCAATCTGGGGCCTAATGTTGGGGATATAACTATTTGTGTAAGCCGCCCAGGAGGGGCCGGGTTACGCAAAGAGTATTCATCAGAAGAAGCCCAAGACCAAGCATGAAGATGGCGGTTCAATAAAGGAGTTAAGGCCCACATGCAGCTTAAGACCCATAGTGGTAAACCGCCATGATGATATGACTTGTAACATAAGGTAGATTTAACTAGTCACCGAGCCGGACACTGTCTATGAGCCGGCCGGGACTCTGTAGGCTGTAGGGCGTCCCCCGTATATATAAGGGGACGACCCACCGACAGCTTAGGGTAGGAAACAACTGATCGAGAGCCGGGCATAGCGTATCTCGCTCCCTGATCATGGAAACATCAATCAATACCAACCCAACTAGACGTAGGCCTTACCTTCACCGTAAGGGGCCAAACTAGTATAAACCTCTCATGTCCTTTCTCACGATTAACCCTTTCAAGCTTCCTAGTTGCGATGGCTCCACAACTAAGTCCTTTCACTAGGACATCTGATGAGACAATTCCATGACAGTTTCCATAGTTCCCATGTCCAATCAAGCAACAACTAGCAAATAAGGCAAAGTAGCGTAAAACAGGAAAATGTATGCTAGTAATCCTTGCATCAGAAACCTTCCTGGTTTCTCCCATAGTGATAGTGTTAATAAAAGCTTCTACTTCGTTACGGTGTGGTTCATCCAAGGTGCCCTCAAAGGGTATTTTGCAAACCTCGCAAATTCAGCTAATGGCATCTCCTTAACAACGTCATATAAATGAAACTCTATTGATGGAGGTGATTTCTTAGGGAAAAAGTAGAAGTTTTGCACAAAAGTATTTGTGAGTAAGAGATACTGATGACGTTAGTCGCGGAGGAAGTCGGTGAGGCCAGCATTCTCAATCAATAAATAGAAATCCTCATAAATCCCGACTCTCCTCAAGAAGTCATCGGAAGGCCATTCACACGGCCGGACCTCCGCGCTGCAAGGCAAATTAAATTTGGGCTTCTGCTCTTCTTCCTTTTGTTTTTCCTTCGAGCTTCGGCTCGACGAGCCCCTCAAAAGTCTCTTCATTATTTCTGAAATAATCTGAAATTTTTAGTAACTTCAAATAAAAGTGAACCAACTTCAATAAAATTGATAGCAACAACTCCCACAAGTGCCTAGAGCCTATACCAAGCATTAGAACTACACGGAACCATATAAATTTCACATGCAAGCTCAAGAACTTGGTCACCTATGCAACACAAATTTGCAATGAATAAAGCACTAGAACAAAAACTAATTGGACCAATGGAGGAGTTACATACCAAGGAACAATCTCCCCAAGCAGTTTTGCGAGAGGTGCTTTGAGCAAGGAGATCGAAAATCACAGCAACAGGGGCTGAAACTCGTGCTTGAGGTGGTTTTTCGTGTTTGTGTGAGGCAAAGGAAGAAGATGGGTGCAGGGATATGTGGAGGAGGGCCACCATGGGCCCACGAGGCAGGGGGCGCGCCCAGGGGGGTAGGGCGCGCCCTCCACCCTCGTGGCCCGGTGGCAGCTCCCCCCGCGGTAATTTTTGCACAGTAAATCCTCAAATATTCTCGAAAAAATCATATTAAATTGGCATGGAATTCCGAGGACTTTTATTTTCGGGACATTTTTATATTGCATGGATAAGTCAGGAAACAGACAGAAAAATACTAGTTTTACTTTATTTTTACTAAATAACAGAAAATATAAAGAGGGTACAGAAAGTAGTGCTTCTAGTTTCATCCATCTCGTGATCATCAAAGTGAACCCACTAACAAGGTTGATCAAGTCTTGTTAACAAACTCATTCCGAATAACACGGAACCGGAGAAATTTCGAATAACACTAAGTTACCTCAACGGGGATATGAAAATCCCCAACAATAAGAATATCATACTTTTTCTTGACAGTGGGGAGAGGAAATTCAAAACCTCCAAATATAATCAATGGAATTTTTCCAATAGAGTTGATACTATAAACTTGAGGTTGTTTCCTCAGAAAGTGTACCATGTGCTCATTACCATTAACATGAAAAGTGACATTGCCTTTGTTGCAATCAATAACAGCCCCTGCAGTATTAAGGAATGGTCTTCCAAGAATAATAGACATACTATCATCCTCGAGAATATAAAGAATAACAAAGTCCGTTAAAATAGTGACGTTTGCAACTACAACAGGCACATCCTCACAAATACTGACAGGTATAGCAGTTGATTTATCAGCCATTTGCAAAGATATTTCAGTAGGTGTCAACTTATTCAAGTCAAGTCAACGATATAAAGAAAGAGGCATAACACTAACACCGGCTCCAAGATCACATAAAGCAGTTTTACCATAATTTCACTTAATGGAGCATGGTATAGTAGGGATTCCTGGATCTCCAAGTTTCTTTGGTATTCCACCCTTAAAAGTATAATTAGCAAGCATGGTGGAAATTTCAGCTTCCGGTATCTTTCTTTTATAGTAATGATATCCTTCATATACTTAGCATAAGAACTTGTGTTGAGCACATCAGTTAATCGCATATGCAAAAAGATGGGTCTAATCATTTCAGCAAAGCGCTCAAAATCCTCATCATCCTTTTTCTTGGATGGTTTCAGAGGAAAAGGCATGGGTTTCTGAACCCATGGTTCCCTTTCTTTACCATTTTTCGTAGCAACGAAGTCTCTTTTATCATAACGTTGATTCTTTGATTGTGGGTTATCAAGATCGACAGCAGGTTCAACTTCTACATAATTATCATTACTAGGTTGAGCATCATCATGAACATCATCATTAATATTTTCACTAGGTTCATGTTCATTATCAGCTTGTGTTTCAGCATCAGACATAGAGATATCATTTGGATTCTTAGGTGGCTCAACAATAGGTTCGCTAGAAGTTTGCAAAGTCCTATCATTTTTCTTTTTCTTCCTTTTAGAAGAACTAGGTACATCAATATTATTTCTCTGAGAATCTTGCTCGATTCTCTTAGGGTGACCTTCATGATAAAAAGGTTCCTGAGTCATTCTACCAGTTCTAGTAGCCACTCTAACAGCACAATCATTTTTCTTACTATTCATTTCATCAAGCACTTCTTTCTGAGCTTTAAGCACTTGTTCTACTTGAGTGGTAACCATAGAAGCATGTTTGCTAACAAGTTTAAGTCCGCCTCTAATATTAACCATAAAATCACCCAAACGTTTAATCATAAAGGTATTCTGTTTTAATTGTCTACCAAAATAAGCATTAAAGTCATCTTACTTAAACATAAAGTCATCAAACTCATCCAAGCAATGACTAGCAATTTTAGTAGGAGGGACTTCAGCTTTATCATATCTATAGAGAGAATTTACCTTTACTACCTGTGTCGGGATATCGGGATCAGGAGGTTCTTCAGTGAATAAGGAATTAAGATCATATACTTCTTCAACAGGCGGTAAATTAAGACCGTGTATTTCTTCAATAGGAGGTAAATTCTTACATCTTCAGCTTTAATACCTTTTTCTTTCATAGATTTCTTTGCCTCTTGCATATCTTCGGGACTGAGAAATAGAACACCTCTCTTCTTCGGAGTTGGTTTAGGAATAGGCTCAGTAATTGGCTCAGGAGCTGACTCAGGAGGTGGCTCGGGAGGTGCCCAATTATTTTCATTTGTCAACATATTATTCAATAGAATTTCAGCTCCATCCGGTGTTCTTTCCCTGAAAAGAGAACCAGGACAACTATCCAGGTAATCTCTGGAAGCATATGTTAGTCCATTATAAAAGATATCAAGTATTTTAGGTTTCTTAAGAGGATGATCAGGCAAAGCATTAAGTAACTTGAGAAGCCTCCCCCAAGCTTGTGGGAGACTCTCTTCTTTAGTTTGCACGAAGTTGTATATTTCCCTCAAAGCAGCTTGTTTATTATGAGCAGGGAAATATTTAGCAGAGAAGTAATAAATCATATCCTGGGGACTACGCACACAACCAGGATCAAGAGAATTAAACCATATCTTAGCGTCACCCTTTAATGAGAACGAAAATATTTTGAGTTTATAAAGGTAGCGCGATCTCTCATCATTAGTAAACAGGGCGGCTATATCATTTAACTTAGTAAGATGTGCCACAACAGTTTCAGACTCATAACCATAGAAAGGATCAGATTCAACCAAAGTAATTATATCTGGATCAACAGAAAATTCATAATAATCCTTATCGGGAACACAGATAGGTGAAGTAGCAAAAGCAGGGTCGGGTTTCATTCTATCTCTAAGAGATTCTTTACTCCATTTAACTAGCAGCCTCTTAAGTTCGTATCTATCCTGGCAGGCAAAAATAGCTGTAGAAGATTCCACATCAAAAAGATAACCCTCAGGAATAGCAGGCATATTCTCATAATCACTCTCATCATCGTATTCAGATTCAATAATTTCTCTTTCTCTAGACCTAGAAATCTGGTCATCAAGAAATTTACCAAGGGGCACAGTAGTATCAAGCATAGAAGTAGTTCCATCATAAGTATCATGCATAGCAGAAGTGGCATCATCAATAACATGCGACATATCGGAACGAATAGCAGAAGCAGGTTTAGGTGTCCCTAGCTTACTCATAACAGAAGGTGAATCAAGTGCAGAGCTAGATGGCAGTTCCTTACCTCCCCTCGTAGTTGGGGATAAATTGTTGTCTTAGCGTCTTTCAAGTTCTTCATAGTGTCCAGCAGATATAAATCCCAAATGACTCAAAGAATAGAGCTATGCTCCCCAGCAACGGCGCCAGAAAAAGGTCTTGACAACCCACAAGTATAGGGGATCGCAACAGTTTTCGAGGGTAGAGTATTCAACCCAAATTTATTGATTTGACACAAGGGGAGCCAAAGAATATTCTCAAGTATTAGTAGCTGAGTTGTCAATTCAACCACACCTGGAAACTTAGTATCTGCAGCAAAGTGTTTAGTAGCAAAGTAATATGATAGTGGTGGTATCCATAACAGAAGTAAAGACAGCAAAAGTAATGTTTTTGGTATTTTGTAGTGATTGTAATAGTAGTAACGGAAAAGTAAATAAGCGAGAACCAGTATATGGAAAACTCATAGGCACCAGATTAGTGATGGATAATTATGCCGGATGCGGTTCGTCATGTAACAATCATAACATAGGGTGACACAGAACTAGCTCCAATTCATCAAAGTAATGTAGGCATGTATTCCAAATATAGTCAGAAGTGCTTATGGAAAAGAACTTGCATGAATTCTTCTGTCCTACCCTCCCGTGGCAGCGGGGTCCTATTGGAAACTAAGGGATATTAAGGCCTCCTTTTAATAGAGAACCGGAACAAAGCATTAGCACATAGTGAATACATGAACTCCTCAAACTATGGTCATCACCGGGAGTGGTCCCGATTATTGTCACTTCGGGGTTGCCGGATCATAACACATAGTAGGGGGCTATAGACTTGCAAGATAGGATCAAGAACACACATATATTCATGAAAACATAATAGGTTCAGATCTGAAATCATGGCACTCGGGCCCTGGTGACAAGCATAAAGCATAGCAAAGTCATAGCAACATCAATCTCAGAACATAGTGGATACTAGGGATCAAACCCTAACAAAACTAACTCTATTACATGATAAATCTCATCCAACCCATCACCGTCCAGCAAGCCTACGATGGAATTACTGAAGCACAATGGTGAGCATCATAAAATTGGTGATGGAGGATGGTTGATGATGAGGACGGCGAAGAATCCCCCTCTCCGGAGCCCCGAACGGACTCCAGATCAGCCCTCCCGAGAGTGATTAGGGCTTGGCGGCGGCTCCGTATCGTAAAACGCGATGATTTCCTCTTTCTGATTTTTTTCTCCCCGAAAGCCAATATACGGAGTTGGAGTTGGTGTTGGAGGGTCTCCAGGGGGCCCACGAGGTAGGGGGCGCGCTCAGGAGGGGGGGCACCACCACCGTCGTGGACAGGGTGTGGGCCCCTTGGTCTTCATCTTTGGCGAGGATTTTTTATTATTTTTTATAAGACATCCCGTGGAGTTTCAGGTCATTCCGAGAACTTTTGTTTTCTGCACATAAAACAACATCATGGCAATTCTGCTGAAAACAGCGTCAGTCCGAGTTAGTTCCATTCAAATCATACAAGTTAGAGTCCAAAACAAGGGCAAACGTGTTTGGAAAAGTAGATACGAACGGAGACGTTTCACATTGCGCTTCCAATGTTCTTGTTGATATACGGAGTACCAGAGTCATGCTTCGAGGTAGCAATAACATGGTGTTTCGGATCAGAGTTGGATCTGAAGATCACAAAGGATACAAAGGAACACTTCCAAGATTACCTCGGAACGTAAGGAATAACCAAGCACAACCAGGTCTGTGTTGGCAGAAAGTCAAGAAGGTATCGATGATATCACAAATCATTGAGGGGCAGGGATGGTATTTCTAGCCATGAATTCGATTGATAGCCTAAGACAAGTCAGTATATTGATGGGGATCACGACAGATTTTGTCAAGGTACTACGAAGAGGCCATCGAACAACAATGACGTCAAGCAAAAGGAATGATGAAGCGAAAGGTTATTGGAACCACAGATGCGACACAAGCTCTAAATCAAGCTTGTTTTTTGAGGTGAAATGATAAGACGAGGAAGATCGATGTAAGCTTAGCTCGTCATCGAAAGTTGTTCTCTGGGAAGAAGGACCGGGTAGCACAGTTAAAATTAGCTTGATAATGATATAGCCGACCAGGCTGGGAATGATGTGATGGAGTATCATTCCAATGAGAATTCACAAGAGGTAGTGCAATGACACAATATCCTCGAGATAACAAGGGGCAATACTCGAGGTAGATCAAAAATAGAGGCTGGACAGATGAAACGATCTGAAGAAGACAAGTATTTTAACTTGTCCGGGAAATGGAATTAAGGAGAAACTATATGGTTGAAACTGCGGTTATGAATGATCAAACCACCGATACAAGATGAACTTATAACAAGGGGTAATCATTTTTACGAGCAGCTTCCATGATAAGTTCTACATCGGGTCCATGGGCATGAACGCAAAGGTTCAAGGTCGACTCCCACTTCTTCAATGCATAACCTTTCATTCACTCCTCGTTTTTGAAGAAATTGTAGTGCAGAAGATTTATCTGGCGAAGTACCAGAAGAGTAAGACTCACATCTCTTTTGAGTTCACACGGATTAGGGAAGGCATAGGTTCAACCCGTAGGGGTATCTTAGGAACATATACCACTAACTTCGGGATTAGAATATACCAGCTCGAAAGCAGAGCATGGTTGACAAAAGGTGAGGATTCAATTTACCAAAGGCTTTATGTATCCAAGGAAAGGCTCACAAGTTTATTGCATATGAAGGATGTTGTCGGATAAAATCCAGCAAGGGGTCTAGCGATCCATAACGAAGCTGATGTGATCGATACTCAACCAGATGAAGAAGAATGCAAAGGCATCGGATTATAGAAACATCTGAATAATTTGATGCTTAAAATGCAAAGAAATTATGATTTCCAGATCGGTGTATCAGGATCAGATGCTCTGATTAAAAGATGAGTAAGTTGAATAGATTTAGAGGTGCACCCGATGGTACACCCGATCAAATCTGGATAGGGCAAGAACCAACTTGTATCTGGAAGGATGTCTAAGCCGGAAATAAAATTTCCAAGGATTAATTGATGATTGCGAATATTCGCACACACGCTGAATCCATAGGAACAGAATGACAATCACAAAGAATTTTAAAGAATATTGCTAGACATATGGAATTAATCCTAATGCAAGCAGGCAAGGAGAATCAAGAGCAATAGGCTGCAGAGGATTTTGAAAGATCAGATAGCATTTTCAGGTATTTTGGAAAGCATAAGAACAACTGGGGACGAACGAACCCCGGTTAAGTGAATTATCCGCAATGCGAAAAGAAGCTGCAAAGCAGAAGGCACAAAGGATTCTTGGAACAACGGAGAGTACTAGGGGTAACTTCTAACAACAAGAGCAACTGGGGATGAAGGTACAAACGGCAACGATGTTATCCATGGGAACTTATCGGTGGTCAGGAACTGCAAAGCAGTGGGCACAGGGTCTAGGGAAACACTGAAGAGTATCCACAAAATCTTTTGGCGAAGCAAGCGATCATCGGTAATGTCGGGGCTCTCCGGGAGGAAGTGGGTATGAGAACCTAATTTCAGAGTTAGTAGAATGTTTAACCCGAATGGAAGAGAGATTAGAGTCCCAGAGTATAGATGAGGAATAAAAGATCCTAATACCACCCAATGGCGATGTGGGCCCGTAAGCCACACATCCATGTTAGAAAAACCGTTTTCAAGTACTAGACTCAACTTCGGCCAAGGAGTTGGAAGGGGGGCTACCTACAGATAGTCGGCTCTAATACCAACTTGTGACGCCCCCGATTAAATCATACACTTATCATACACGCAAATGTGTACGATCAAGATCAGGGACTCACGGGAAGATATCACAACACAACTCTAGACACAAATTAAAACAATACAAGCTTTAGATTATAAGCCAGGGGCCTCGAGGGCTCGAATACATCAGCTTGAATACAATGAGTCAGCAGAAGGAACAATATCTGAGTACAAACATAAGTTAGACAAGTTTTCCTTAAGAAGGCTAGCACAAAAGCAACATGATCGAAAAGGCAAGGCCTCCTACCTGGGAGCCTCCTAACTACCCCTGGTCGTCAGCGTCCATCACGTGGTAGTAGGCACCCTCGGGGTAGTAGAAGTCGTCGGTGGTGTCGTCTGGCTCGTGGGATCCACCATTTGGTTGCAGCATCCGAGAAGAATGGAAAGAGGTGGAAAAAGGGAGCAAAGCAACCGTGAGTACTCATCCAAAGTACTCGCAAGCAAGGATCTATGCTACATATGCAACATTATCAAAGGAAGGTTGTATATGTGCACTGGGCTACAGAAATGCCAGAATGGAGAGAAGGCCTAGACCTATCGAAGACTAGCATCTTCTGTAAACCACCATCTTGCAGCAAACAGGAGGGAGTAGATTAGCATAAAGTAAAGTAGTAGCAGTGTTATCAACCTCGGCCAGAGATCTTTTCTCGACTCCCTGCGAGAAAGAAATCCCAGAGCCATACTATCCATTTCTCATCACAATCCAATCCTCATCACAAGTATCCAGTTCTAGTTGTATCGATCGGGATACAACTCCGAGCGTCCGTTACCATAGGACAGGCTATCGATGGATGTTTTCTTCCCTGAAGGGTTGCACCAACTTACCCACCACGCTCGATTAACTCCGGCCAGACACACTTTCCTGGGTCATGCCCGGCCTCGGCCAAACAATACGCCGCAACCCGACCTAGGCTTAATAGAGAGGTCAGCACGCCGGAGTAAACCTATGCCCAGGAGTCATGGGCCATCGCCTCGGGAACTCCTGCATGTTGCGTACACGGTCGGTGAGCAGACCTAGCTACCTCCTTCAAAAAGACGGGAGCTTAACAGTCCAACCCGGCGCATGCCGCTCAGTCGTCGACGTCTATTAAGCTTTGGCTGATGCATACGATGCAGGACGCCCATACTATGCCCACGTGATGGTTAGTGCTATCAGGCTAGAGGCCCCTCGGATCAAATATCGAAATCGTAGTGGATTAGAAATGCGCGGTAACAAGCAAAGACTCACGAAAGATGTGACCCGTTGCCCCATCTCGAGGACTTGCGGGAAGGGCTAAGAATGCCCGGCCATGCCTCGTAATTATCTCACGGGCACCTTCCAGGTCAAACCATCTCCACACCACTCGCGGGTACCCCTCAGGATTGACCCGCCTTTCCAAGTAACAGTTGTAAAGTCCAAGTATCTGTGTGTCCAAACATCAAGTGGAAAACCCAAGGAATCACCCCCGGTGAAATCCACTCGATGTAATCATCAAGGTGAACGTAAGAGGAATCACCCCCGAGGTTCACACTTGAGGGGTTGCATGACAGAGTCATATCGGAAGTAGTTAAGGCGGAATCACCCTCGATGACCACTACCGAATAGCTACCATACAGGGTTAACATCAGAAGTATTGTAGAGGTCTCACCCTCGTCACTCGATAGTAACCCAACAGTGTCGATCAACTAAGGGGAAAGTGATGTGCAGTGCCGGGGCCTGGTCTTCGATCCCGTTGATCGGGTCTTCGATGATGAAGTAGGGGCAACAAGGACAAGGTGGGGGTCACTGATGGATCACTAACCAACCTATACTAAGCAGTTTAGGATAAGCAGGTAAGGTAACAATAAGCAGGTTACAAAAGCAGGCTATGCAGCAGAATAGGGGCAAACAATAACATTAGCAAAATCTAATGCAAGCATGAGAGAATGGAATGGGTGATATCAGGATGATCAAAGGGGGGGCGTGCCTGGAAGCTCTGCTGTAAAGGAAAAAGATTCGTCGGTGACGTAGTCGATCACAGGGGCATTAGCAGCGGTCTCGAGGTCTATCGGAGAAGGAGAGGGGGAAGAAACAGTAAATATTAAGCAAACATAGCATCACAAAGCATAACATGGCAATATGATGTGTCGGGTGTGACCTAACGTATGGCTACACGATATAGGTGAAGGGGGAAAACAACCGGGAATATTTTCCCGGTTCCGGACCTGTGTCAGACTAATGACCCGAGGGGGAGTGTTCCATGTTCAGATAGTTAGAGGCAGCTGACAGGTAAACAAACCACGTATCCGGATTTTTTGGACTTTTCTGAGCAATTTTCATGTAGAAAACATTTTCATCCGAGTTACGGTTTAATTACTATGAATTTTCAAAGATTAAAGTTTTTCCGAAATTCTTGGATTTATTACTAAAACGAATTTAAAAGGAAAAAGGCTATGGGTACCCAAAAGTGTACCCGGCCAGAAGTATAGAGAAGCTGACATGTGGGGCTAGGGCCCAGTTGAGTTAGTCAACAGCCCAGTTAGAATTGACTAGTCAAAGTGAACAGTGAAGGGGGGCTACTTGTCACGGACTTAGCTATTCTAAATCTAGTTTAGCACTTTAATATAGAAATTGGTCCCACATGTCATCTACTATTAGACTAATTAACTACTACAACACTAACTAAACTAACTAGCACGGCCGGCCACACACACAACACGCACTCACGCACACACACAGAACACTCACACGCAGAACACACACGCACGCAGAGCACAGCTTGACCTGGCCATGGCCATGGCCAGCGGTACTAGCAGCTGGCTGTAGTAGCAGCAGTTCTAGCAGCGGCAGCAGCACGTAACAGCAGCAGCGGCAGCTAGCACTAGCAGTAGCAGAGCAACAGCGATGGCGGCAACAGAGCAACATTGATAGAAGCAGCAGCAACGCAAGCAGCAGGGCAGCGTGAGCAGCGGACAGCTGCGAGCTCGCGGGCAGGGGAGCGCGGGGAGCAGCGACGGGCGTGGATGGGGAAAGCACACGGGGCGGGCAGGCTCGACCAATCGCGGCCCGAGGCGAGGCACGACGCGTGGGCAAGCGCGAGTTTCGGCCATGGCGTTTGTAGCGCGGTGGTGGGCAATACGACGACGGATCGAGGCCGGCAGGAGGGGGAACCGGACGAGATGGTCACCACGAGCTCGATGGCGAGGTCGGGGAGACCGGGGCTGGTCGGAGACGAGCGGATCGAGCGGCGAGGTGATGACGGCCGTGGTAGAGAAGACCCGCGATGGCGAGCTTGGCGGCGGCCTGGTGACGAACCGAAGGGCGTAGAGGAAGGAGGCGACGACGGCGGGCCGCCTGGACGCCGTGGTGCAGCTCGGGGTGGCCGGTGGCCGCGGGATCCACGGCGGCGCGTCGATGACGTCTTCGCTTGGTTGCGTTTCTAGATCGTTGATGGAGCAATAGAGGGGAAGCGAGGGGCTAGGGTTGGTCCATTGTGTCGGGGTGGTTCTTATCTACATCGGGAGGACGCCGGATGGCCGGCACCTGGCCGGGGGCCATGGGATGGCCGCCACGATCCCCTGCCTGCCTCTGTAGTAGGAGGAAGGGGAAAAGGGGATTGTTGGGCTGGGCTATGCACGGTGGCAATGGGCTACTAGTGCACAGTAGTAGTTAGGCCCTTTTTTATATATGGTTTTCTGTTTTTCTTTTACAGAATTTGTTTGCAATATTTGAGCTGCCATTTGGTCTTTGTAAAATGTGGAACTTGGCCAAATAAATACATTACAATATCTGCCTCTGCCACAAAAAGTTCGGGAGGAATTTGAATTGATTAGGATTTTTCACAACTGGGAAAGCATTTAAAAATGCTGATTTGAAACTGCTTTAATTTCCAGGGGAAATTAAATATCTCAAATGCTTTTGAATCATTCATGACATTTAATTAGTGAATATTTGCAACCCAGCGAACAATTTTGATTTACTGCTTGGAGAAATAATTTATTTGACTTTATTTTATATTTGAATTTGACTTAGATTTCATGAAGTGGCAATTTGCATAGTAATGGTTGATGACATGGCCACCTTTAGGGGAGATTACTGTAGCATGATTCTCGAGGTGTTACATGTGATCTCCCACGACGGGAAAAAGGTGGAGGACTTCCGGAACAAGTGGATCCTCATGGATGCCAAGCGCTCCCATGCCCTGCTGGAGCTGCTAACTGGGCTCCGGATGTTCGAGAAGGGTGGTCTCACGATAAGCTCACCGCCCCCCTGGTGAGGCTGCTGCTAAAGAAGATGGAGGCTGACTTGAAGGCAGAGAAGCTAACGGGGGTGGAGAAGCTGACAGGGCCCATGATCGTCAAGGAGTTCCTGACGCAGCGCCTGGCACTGCTCCAGGAGCGCTCCCGCCCCTTGTGGAAGCTTGGGGCGCGGAAGACAAGCTCCAGCTGCGCTCTGACAGCCTGCCCGACGAGGATTGAGCAAGGTTATGCACTCCTTGCTTGGAAAGGACCAGGGCGGCCCTCCGGACGATCACCTCCCGCTGTAACATCGAGAGGATGGGGAGAAGATAGCCACCACCATGCCTGTCTTCAACGAGCTTGAGCTCGTGTCGACATAGCCTCCCCTGCCAGCCGCCTCCCTGGTGGACATGTCCTCAGGCGACCACTCCTCCGAGGCCACCTGGGAGGGGGAGGGGGAGAGCTCCCCTCAGAGGTAGAGCAACCTCCTCCATGACATCTCTGGCAACGACGACGCAGGTGCGCACCCGGTCAGGGAGTTGGCCCGCTCTGCCGGGGTCACCACAAGATCCGGGGGGACCCCTTCAAAGAAGTAGAGGCGAGTGGTCCCAAAGAGGGGCAGGTTGGCGCTGATTCCCCTGAGAAGTGCTCCTGATTCGCTGCCACCATCCAGCGCAGTGCCGGCCACGTGCTCGCCCACTCCCAAGAACGTAGTGCCGCCCGCACCCGCGAAGCCCGCGCTTATGGGCCTGAAGAGGAACTACATCACCATGGACCAGTAAGTGCTCCTTCTTGCCCTTTCTCTTGGATTTCATTGTAGTGCCAAATATCTTCATTCGATGTCAGACCGCAGCCGATGGTGAAGAAGAAAAAGGGGGATACTGGGGCCGCCGAGGTCAAGCATGCTGCTACGGTCGTCACAGCTCCAGCGCAGAGGGGTGCAGCAGCTCCTGTCGCTCCTACAGCGGTACTGCCCCCCGAAGCTCTGGGGCCCAGCTTCAAGAGGAAACGGCTCCCGCAGCAGAGCTGACCATGGAGGCGCCTATCCAGACTCGCTTGCCGAGGATCCAAGGCCTCCGGAGCCCCCGGTCCTTCCTGCTGCTGCTGCTCCACTAGTCTTTGTGCCGGGAGCGCCTCTTCTTCCATCCAACATGCCGTCTGGCCGCGGTACTTCCACCACATCTAGAGCCCTGGAGGAGGCCCGCTCCGCACTGGACCAGCTCCAGGATGATCTTCAGGGTCCGGACCGGCGCAGGGCGTCAGGGCACCTAGAGCTGATCTCGGGGTGGCTCCGAGCTTATACATCCGGACGGCCTGGGGTCAAGCCGTGGCATCCGAGGAGGAGGGCCAGAGGGTGGCCGGCTTAGCTGCGGCCGAATGTGACGTGGCGCTGAAGTAAGCCAAGGACGCACAGGAACAGTGCCCTGCGGTGGAGGATGAACTAATGACCCTCCGGGATGAGCAGGCCACCCAGGCTAATCAGCTCAAGGTGCAAAGAGGAGGAGATGAAGGCTAGGAGGCTGCATTTGTCGATCGCGATGCTGAGCTGGAGCTGGTAGCCCAGGAGCAGGCCACAGAGCGCAGCCGCCTGGAGAAGTTGAAGGAGGGGGTGGAGGCGGCCCAGGCGTCCCTCACCAAGGCTGAGAAGGTGGCCACCATGGAACGCGACGCCTTCATCTCCCTCGAGGCGAGGTCCCGCAAGGCGCTGCAGGATCTCTTCGGGAGCGAGCACCAGGAGCCAGCGGTGACCCCAGAGCAGGGCCCTGCCACTCTGCTTCCCGAGCTCGTTGAAGCGCTCGAGAGCGTTGATACGTCTCCAACGTATCTATAATTTTTTATTGTTCCATGCTATTATATTACCCCTTTTGAATGTTTATGGACTTTATTTTACACATTTATACCATTTTAGGGACTAACCTACTAACCGGAGGCCCAACCCGTATTGTTGTTTTTTTTGCCTATTTCAGTATTTCGAAGAAAGGAATATCAAACGGAGTCCAAACGGAATGAAACCTACGGGAGCGTGATTTTTAGAATGAACGTGATCCAGAGGACTTGGAGTGCAAGCCAAGAAGCAGCCGAGGCAGCCACGAGGGTGGAGGGCGCGCCCACCCCTACAGGGCGCCCCCCTGTCTTGTGGGCCCCTCGGGCGGCCACTGACCTACTTATTCCTCCTATATATACCCACATACCCCGAAAACATCCAGGGAGCCAACGAAAAACAATTTCCACCACCGTAACTTTCTATATCCGTGAGATCCCATCTTGGAGCCTTCACCGGCGCTCCATCGGAGGGGCATCGACCACGGAGGGCTTCTACATCAACACCATAGCCCCTCCGATGAGTTGTGAGTAGTTTACCATAGACCTTCGGGTCCATAGTTATTAGCTAGATGGCTTCTTCTCTCTTTTTGGATCTCAATACCATGTTCTCCCCCTCTCTTGTGGAGATCTATTCGATGTAACTCTTTTTGTGGTGTGTTTGTCGAGATCCGATGAATTGTGGGTTTATGATCAAGTTTATCTATGAGAAATATTTGAATCTCCTCTGAATTCTTTTATGTATGATTGAGTTATCTTTGCAAGTCTCTTTGAATTATCAGTTTGGTTTGGCCTACTAGATTGATCTTTCTTGCCATGGGAGAAGTGCTTAGCTTTGGGTTTAATCTTGCGGTGTCCTTACCCAGTGACAGTAGGGGTTGCAAGGCACGTATTATATTGTTGCCATCGAGGATAAAAAGATGGGATTTTATATCATATTGCTTGAGTTTATCCCCCTACATCATGTCATCTTTCTTAATGCGTTACTCTGTTCTTATGAACTTAATACTCTAGATGCATGCTGGATAGCAGTCGATGTGTGGAGTAATAGTAGTAGATGCAGGCAGGAGTTGGTCTACTTGTCACGGACGTGATGCCTATATACATGATCATGCCTAGATAATCTCATAATTATTCGCTTTTCTATCAATTGCTCGACAGTAATTTGTTCACCCACCGTAATACTTATGCTATCTTGAGAGAAGCCACTAGTGAAACCTATGGCCTCCGGGTCTATCTTTTATCATATAAGCTTTCAATCTAACTTTATTTGCATCTTTACTTTTCCAATCTATATTATAAAATACCAAAAGTATATTTATCTTATCATACTATCTCTATCAGATCTCACTTTCGCAAGTGTCCGTGAAGGGATTGACAACCCCTTGATTGCGTTGGTTGCAAGTTCTTTGTTTGTTTGTGTAGGTGCGTGGGACTTTTGAGGAGCCTCCTACTGGATTGATACCTTGGTTCTCAAAACCCAAGGGAAATACTTACGCTACTATTGTTGCATCACCCTTTCCTCTTCAAGGAAAACCAACGCAATCTCAAGACGTAGCAAGAAGGATTTCTGGCACCGTTGTTACCCATCTAAACAACTTTGTTGATTTGTGTGATATGCAAAAGAAGAAAGATATGGATAATGATATTGTTAAATTGAAGTTATTTCCGTTTTCACTTAGAGGTCGTGCTAAAGTTTTGTTTTCTTCTTTGCCTAAGAATAGTATTGATTCATGGAACAAGTGCAAAGATGCTTTTATCTCTAAGTATTTTCCTCCCGCTAAGATTATCACTCTTAGGAACGATATTATGAATTTTAAACAACTTGATCATGAGCATGTTGCCCAATCTTGAGAAATAATGAAATTGATGATTCACAATTGCCCTACTGATGGTTTGAATATATGGATGATCATACAAAAATTTTATGCCTGTTTGAACTTTGCTTCTAGAAATCTTTTAGATTCGGCCACGGGAGGCACGTTTATGGGAATCACTTTAGGAGATGCTACAAAACTTCTTGATAATATTATGGCTAATTATTCTCAATGGCACACCGAAAGATCTTCTAGTAAAAAAGTGCATGCTAAAGAAGAAATCAATGTTTTGAGTGGAAAGATGGATGAACTTATGAAGTTGTTTGCTACTAAAAATACTCCTCTTGATCCCAATGATATGCCTTTGTCTACTTTGATTGAGAATAATAATGAATCTATGGATGTGAATTTTGTTGGTAGGAATAGTTTTGGAAACAATGCTTATAGAGGAAACTTTAATCCTAGACCGTTCCCTAGTAATTCCTCTAATAATTATGGAAATTCCTACAATAATTGTTATGGTAATTTTAATAAGACGCCCTCTGATTTTGAGAATAGTGTGATAGAATTTATGATTTCTCAAAAGAATTTTAATGCTTTGCTTGAAGAAAAATTGCTCAAAGTTGATGATTTGGCTAGGAACGTTGATAGACTTTCGCTTGATGTTGATTCTCTTAAACTTAGATCTACTCCTCCTAAACACGATATCAATGAGTCTCTCAAAGCAATGAGAATTTCCATTGATGAGTGCAAGGAAAGAACCGCTAGATTACGTGCTAAGAAAGATTGCTTTGTAAAAGCGTGTTCTTCTAGTTTCAATGAAAATAATGATGAAGATCTTAAAGTTATTGATGTGTCTCCTATTAGATCTTTGTTTTACAATACGAATCTTAATAATAATGGGATCGGAGATGAGTCAACTTTAGTTAGAAGGCGTCCCAATAATTCGGAGTTTTTAGATCTTGATGCTAAATTTGGTAAAAGTGGGATTGGAGAGGTCATGACTTTAAATAACATTGAGCCCACTATCTCGGATTTTAAGGAATTTGATTATGATAATTGTTCTTTAGAAGGTTGTATTTCCTTGTTGCAATCCGTTGTTAATTCTCCTCATGTTTATAGTCAAAATAAAGCTTTTACCAAACATATCGTTGATGCCTTGATGCAATCTTATGATGAAAACCCTAATTTGGAAGTTTCTATACCTAGAAAACTTAATGATGAGTGGGAACCTACTATAAAGATTAAAATTAAAAATCACGAGTGTTTTGCTTTGTGTGATTTGGGTGCTAGTGTTTCCACGATTCCGAAAACTTTGTTGATATTCTAGGTTTCCACGATCTTGATGATTGCTCTTTAAATTTGCACCTTGCGGATTCCACCATTAAAAAGCCAATGGGAAGGATCAATGATGTTCTCATTGTTGCAAATAGAAATTTGGTGCCCGTAGATTTTATCGTTCTTGATATAGATTGCAAACTTTCTTGCCCTATTATTCTTGGTAGACCTTTCCTTAGAATGATTGGCGCGGTCATTGATATGAAGAAAGGGAATATTAGATTCCAATTTCCATTAAGGAAAGGCATGGAGAACTTTCCAAGAAAGAAAGTCAAATTACCTTATGAATCTATCATGCGAGCTACTTATGGATTAAGTGCCAAAGATGGCACTACTTAGATATATCTTCGCTTTTATGCCTAGCTAGGGGCGTTAAACGATAGCGCTAATTGGGAGGCAACCCAATTTTATTTGTGTTTTTTGTTTTTGCTTCTGCTTAGGAATAAATTTTGCTTATACCTTCTGTTTAGATGTGTTTTTATGTTTTAATTAGTGTTTGTGCCAAGTAGAACCTATAGGATAACCTATGGTGATAGTTAATTTGATTCTGCTGAAAAACAGAAACTTTGCTCGCCCGAAATTAGTTTTGTTAAATCACCTAAATGTGCTTTTGCGTTGATTCTTTTTGCTTCTGATCAATAGACAAATTTCCCAGGACTTCGTATTTTGGTACGATTTTTAAAGTTCCAGAAGTTTGCGTTAGTTACAGATTGCTACAGACTATTCTGTTTTTGACAGATTCTGTTTTTCATGTGTTGTTTGCTTATTTTGATGCATCTATGGCTAGTAAAATAGTTTATAAACCATAGAGAAGTTGGAATATAGTAGGTTTAACACAAATATAAATAAAGAATGAGTTCATTACAGTACCTTATGTGGTGGTTTTGCTTTCTTTCACTAACGGAGCTTATGAGATTTCTTGTTGAGTTTTGTGTTGTGAAGTTTTCAAGTTTTGGGTAAAGATTTGATGGACTATGGAATAAGGAGTGGCAAGAGCCTAAGCTTGGGGATTCCCAAGGCACCCCAAGAATTTCAAGAATAGCCAAAATCCTAAGCTTGGGGATGCCCTCGGAAGTCATCCCCTCTTTTGTCTTCGTTCATTGGTAACTTTACTTGGAGTTATATTTTTATTCGCAACATGATATGTGTTTTGCTTGGAGCGTCGTGTATGATATTAGTATTTTATTTTTAGTTTTCCACAATCATCCTTGCTGTACACACCTTTTCGGAGAAGCCCACTTGATTGAAATTTATTAGAATACTCTATGTGCTTCACTTATATCTTTTGAGCTAGATAGTTTTTGCTCTAGTGCTTCACTTATATCTTTTACAGCATGGCGGTGGCATAATTTTGTAAAAATTGCTAGTCTCTCATGTTTCACTTATATTATTTTGAGAGTCTTTCAGAACAGCATGGTATTTTCTATGGTTATAAAATTGGTCCTAGAATGGTAGGCATCCAATTTGTGTATAATAAAAACTATCATAGGAAGTGAATTGGATGCTATGATCAATTTGATACTTGATAATTGTTTTGAGATATGGAGGTAGTGATATTGAAGTCATGCTAGTTGGGTGATTATGAATTTAAAGAATGCTTGTGTTGAAGTTAGCAAGTCTCGTAGCATGCACGTATGGTTAAAGTTGTGTAACAAATTTGAAACATGAAGTGTACTTGGATTGTGCATCCTTATGAGTGGCGGTCGGGGACGAGCGATGGTCTTTTCCTACCAATCTATCCCCCTAGGAGCATGCGCGTAGTGCTTGGTTTTTGATGACTTCTAAATTTTTGCAATAAGTATATGAGTTCTTTTGACTAATGTTGAGTCCTTGGATTATACGCACTTTTACCTTTTCCACCATTGCTAGCCTCTTCGGTACCGTGCATTGCCCTTTCTCACCTTGAGAGTTGGTGCAAACTTCGCCGGTGCATCCAAACCCCGTGATACGATATGCTCTATCACACATAAACCTCCTTATATCTTCCTCAAAACAGCCACGATACCTACCTATTATGGCATTTCCATAGCCATTCCAAGATATATTGCCATGCAGCTTCCCACTGTTCCGTTTATCATCATGACACGCATTACTTTTGTCATATTGCCATAGCATGACATGTAGCTGACATCATATTTGTGGCAAAGCCACCATGCATAATTTTTCATACATGTCACTCTTGATTCATTGCACCATCCCGGTACACCGCCGGAGGCATTCATATAGAGTCATAACTTGTTCTAGTTTTGAGTTGTAATTCATATGTTGTAAATCAATAAAAGTGTGATGATCATCATTATTAGAGCATTGTCCCCAAAAAGAAAAAGAAAAAGAAAGGCCAAAAAAGAAAAAAAAAGAAAGGCCAAAGAAAAAAAGAAGAAAAAAAAGAAAAAGAAAATAAATAAAAAATGGGCAATGTTACTATCTATTTTTCCACACTTGTGCTTCAAAGTAGCACCATGTTCTTCATATAGCAAGTTTCATATATTGTGCTTCAAAGTAGCACCATGTTCTTCATATAGCGAGTCTCATATGTTGTCACTTTCATATACTAGTGGGAATTTTTCATTATAGAACTTGGCTTGTATATTCCTACGATGGGCTTCCTCAAATGCCCTAGGTCTTCGTGAGCAAGCAAGTTGGATGCACACCCACTAGTTTTCTATTGTTGAGCTTTCATTCATTTATAGCTCTAGTGCATCCGTTGCATGGCAATCCCTACTCCTCATGTTGACATCAATTGATGGGCATCTCCATAGCCTGTTGATTATCCTCGTCAATATGAGACTTTCTCTTTTTTTGTCTTCTCCACACAATCCCCATCATCATATTCTATTCCACCCATAGTGCTATATCCATGGCTCACGCTCATGTATTGCGTGAAGGCTGAAAAAGTTTGAGATTATTTAAGTATGAAACAATTGCTTGGCTTGTCATCGGGGGTGTAGAATTTGGGAACATTTTTGTGTGACGAAAATGAAGCATAGCCTAACTATATGATTTTGTAGGGATGAACTATCTTTAGCCATGTTATTTTGAGAAGCATGATTGCTTTGATTAGTATGCTTGAAGTATTACTATTTCTTTTGTCAATATGAACTTTTATTTTGAATCATTTGGATCTGAACATTCATGCCACAATAAAGAAAATTACATTGAGAATTATGCTAGGTAGCATTCCACATCAAAAATTCTGTTTTTATCATTTACCTACTCGAGGACGAGCAGGAATTAAGATTGGGGATCCTTGATATGTCTCCAACGTATCTATAATTTTTTATTATTCCATGCAATTATATTACCCCTTTTGGATGTTTATGGGCTTTATTTTACACATTTATATCATTTTTGGGACTAACCTACTAACCGGAGGCCCAACCCATATTGTTGTTTTTTGCCTATTTCAGTATTTCGAAGAAAAGGAATATCAAATGGAGTCCAAACGGAATGAAACCTTCGGGAGCGTGATTTTTGGAACGAACGTGATCCAGAGGACTTGGAGTGCAAGCCAAGAAGCAGCCGAGGCGGCCACGAGGGTGGAGGGCGCGCCCCCTGTCTCGTGGGCCCCCCTCGGGCGGCCACTGACCTACTTCTTCCTCCTATATATACCCACGTACACCGAAAACATCCAGGGAGCCAACGAAAAACAATTTCCACCATCGTAACCTTCTGTATTCGCGAGATCCCATCTTGGAGCCTTCGCTGGCGCTTCGCCGGAGGGGGAATCGACCACAGAGGGCTTCTACATCCACACCATAGCCCCTCCGATGAGTTGTGAGTAGTTTACCACAGACCTTCGGGTCCATAGTTATTAGCTAGATGGCTTCTTCTCTCTTTTTGGATCTCAATACCATGTTCTCCCCCTCTCTTGTGGAGATCTATTCGATGTTACTCTTTTTGCGGTGTGTTTGTCGAGATCCGATGAATTGGGGGGTTATGGTCAAGTTTATCTATGAGAAATATTTGAATCTCCTCTGAATTCTTTTCTGTATGATGTAGTTATCTTTGCAAGTCTCTTCGAATTATCAGTTTGGTTTGGCCTACTATATTGATATTTCTTGCCATGGGAGAAGTGCTTAGCTTTGGGTTCAATCTTGCGGTGTCCTTACACAGTGACAGCAGGGGTTGCAAGGCACGTATTGTATTGTTGCCATCGAGGATAAAAATATGGGATTTATATCATATTGCTTGAGTTTATCCCTCTACATCATGTCATCTTTCTTAATGCGTTACTCTATTCTTATGAACTTAATACTCTAGATGCATGCTGGATAGCGGTCGATGTGTGGAGTAGTAGTAGTAGATGCAGGCAGGAGTCGGTCTACTTGTCACAGACGTGATGCCTATATACATGATCATGCCTAGATAATCTCATAATTATTCGCTTTTCTATCAATTGCTTGACAGTAATTTGTTCACCCACCATAATACTTATGCTATCTTGAGAGAAGCCACTCGTGAAACCTATGGCCCCCGGGTCTATCTTTTATCATATAAGCTTTCAATCTACTTTTATTTGCATCTTTACTTTTCCAATCTATATTATAAAATACCAAAAGTATATTTATCTTATCATACTATCTCTATCAGATCTCACTTTCGCAAGTGTCCGTGAAGGGATTGCAACCCCTTGATTGCGTTGGTTGCGAGTTCTTTGTTTGTTTGTGTAGGTGCGTGGGACTTTTGAGGAGCCTACTACTAGATTGATACCTTGGTTCTCAAAAACTAAGGGAATACTTACGCTACTATTGTTGCATCACCCTTTCCTCTTCAAGGAAAACCAACGCAAGCTCAAGACGTAGCAAGCGTCGTCGCCGGGGTCGGGTCCATGGTGGAGGGGGAGCCTCGCGTGCTCTCTTCCTCGGCCCTGACGCGCGTCTTCAGCCATCTCTATCTTTGGGATGCCAGCTTCGACTTCGTTGCCTTGCTCGAGCCCGTGGACCCAGAGTCCTACGCCACTGCTACTGAAGCCGTGAAGGTTCCGGTGGAGGCCCTACTGAAGAAGTTCCTCACCGTCGATCTCGTGGCTGGGGTTGACGGCAAGGATGACGGCGACATCATCGAAGACGGGACTACGCTGGTGGGCGACGGCAGCATCCAAGGCTGAAGGGGAGTCTCGGCGGTAGTGCTTCTCCCTGGTTTTATTCTGCAACATGTATCATGCCTCATGGAGGCATAAGAACTTATGCTCGGAACAATGTGTTTTGTAATAATTTGCTTAAAGTTTTGTGATCTCTTTTCCATTTGCTTTAGCATTCTACGTCGGCAGGCCCCAACCCCGCGCGTACCTTAGCCGCCGTTGGGTCGGTTGGATTGCCAGGACGAGGCCAGGGGGTGAGGACCTACAAGGTTAGTTAGGCTCCTGACACGCGATGCTCAGGAGTCCCCTTGATACGAGTACAACTTGGTAAAGGAGGTGCCAGAGCAGGCCTTGGTGTTCTGCGTCGGCAGGGCCCGACCCCGCGCATACCTCAGCCGCCGTTGGGTCGTCCGGATTGCCAGGACGAGACAAAGGGGTGAGGGGGCTACGTGGCCAGTTAAGCTCCTGAGATGCGATACTCAGGAGTCCCCCTTGACGTGTGAACAGCTTGGGAAGGGAGGTGCGAGAGCAGGCCTTGGTGTTCTGCATCGGCAGGGCCCAGCCCCGTGCATACCTCAGCCATTGTTGGGTCCTCCGGATCGCCAGGACGAGACCAAGGGGTGAGGGGCTACGTGGCCAGTTAGGCTCCTGAGACGTGATGCTCAAGAGTCCCCCTTGACGTATGAATAGACCATCATACCTTTCCTCGTCGAGCTCTCGCTCGGGAGGGGCGCGCGAAGACCAGATCCGTGAGACCTGGCAGGGTGGCGTACGCCAGGCGTGACCTGAGCGTAGCCCCCGTGCCCAGCCCTCTCGCGCTACCCTATCAAGGGAGAGCAGCCCGGTGAGGCTAAGCACTAAGCCCGGAGGCTCCCTGAGGTTGCTTCAGCCGCGAGGCCACCCCTAGTTATTTATCACCGCGCGGAGCATGGCGCTTCCGCTCCTGCACGAGCATAGCCACTCCTCGGCGGTGTCGACTGCCAGCGCGGGGCATGGTGCTTCCACTGGTACGTGGGAGGGGGCTCCCTCTGAGGAGAACCCCCGGGGCGTGTACAGCCCCTCCCTGACACGTGGCTTGCACGGCAGGGTGAGAGGAGGTGTGTATGGGCACTCGTGAGCCAGCGCGGGACTCATAAGGACCTACATCAAGGCGGGTTGCACTTTCATTTGAATACGAACACTTGTGTCAGTCCTGCAAGATGGTTAGGCAACCTGCGACGAGTGAATCTCCTGAGGTTATTGCATGAGAAGGCCAGAAACGAATGACCCCAAGAGGTGACGTTAACGGGGCCGGCCTTCCAGACAGAGCTCAGCCGTTGGGTTTATCGATGCTGTAGGGACGGACCCTAGCACAGATGCCATTTCCACTCTTCTCATGCAAAGGTCCTAAAGAAAAACAACCGGCGCGCGACTCCTGTGGTGACGAGGCACTGGGTCGTGCACCCTCACTCGCCCGCTTGCGATTAGCTCATGCGAGAACAAGGCACCAAGGGCCATGGGAGGTGACGTACACGGGAGCTGGCCCGTGAGCCAGAGCTCAACCTCTTGGGTTTTGCGACGCTGCAGTGATGGATCCGAGCACAGACGCCGTGCTAGTCCTTAATCATGAGGCTGTCGTGGGTGGGCTTGCAAGGGCGTGAGACTTTCATGGCGACGAAGCGCCGGACAGGCAATTGATAATCTTAAGGCAACTCATGGAGGAAGGTAAGCCAGTTCTGATGAATGCAAAAGGATACATGTCGTAGGGACGAACCCACACGACTTTGGAGATAGTGCAGCCCGAGGGGCGCCCCCAAACTGAATGAACTATAAAGATGTCACCTGGCACCATTGCTGAAGAATGTTGGGGTAGCAGGAGGTGTGCGTTGCTGAAGCCACTCCTCATGATCCACCGTGGCCCTAAACCTCAGGAGGCTCAAGGGGCCCGGTGGGCTCGCGAGGATCCATCATCGTCTCCACCTGGATCGCCTGGTGCCTAGCCTCCCGAGCCACTAGGACATCCCGCATGTGGTGCTGAGATGCAACAGTCACGCTCAGCAAGCCGAAGGGCATGCGAATGTAGCTGTGAGGGGGACCCTCACATCGACCGACACGAGATGGCAGAAGAGCTCCTAAGACGCGACGCTGTTGAGCCCTGGGATGTCGACGCAGATGCGGAACTCCTCGCCCTCACTAGGGCAAGGATCCGCGCTTGGTGGTGGGTGGCGATTGCCCTGCACAGCCCCCGCCTCCTGAATTTCCATGACTGCCTTGTGTTGAATTCCTGAGCGTCTGGTGCCTCGCGCCCAGTGCTCTTCCCTCGGAAGTGTGCAGTGAAGCATGCCTCCACATGGTGCCTTAGCACCTCCCTCGTGATGTTGGCCAGGTCAGAGGCTCTCCAGAGGAGAACCCCCGAGCCCAACATAAGAGGGGCACCGGGCGCGCCTTCCTATGCGATAGGCGAAGGCGCCCCATCCACGAATGCGAGGCTCAAGGTGGCATCACCAGACGCCGCCTCCTCCTGAGATCCCTGGCCCGGCATCTGCTTCTTTGTCTTGGGGGCGACCTCAGGAGGGAGGACAGCACCCTCGTCTTCAGGGTTCTCGACCACTGCAGCCTGGTAAGCGCGCTCAAGAGAACACACTGCGTCCTTTTCCTCGCAAGCGACCATGATGATGTCGCCGATTCGTGGCATTTTGAGGACGTTGTAGCCGTGGTGCGTTGCCGCCATGAACTTGGCTAGGGCTGGGTAACCCAGGATGGCGTTGTATGGCAGGCGAATGTCGGCAATGTCGAAGTCGATGAGCTCAGTGTGGTAGTTGTCATGCTTGCCAAAGGTGACAGGGAGGCGGACTTGCTCGATTGGATGCATGGAGCCGTCGGTCACTCCTGAGAAGGGCTTTGTAGGCTGGAGCTGATGGTATGGCACTTGGAGCTTGTTGAATGTCTGGATCGAGAGAACATTGAGCCCTGCTCCGCCATCGATGAGTGTCTTGGTGACGAGTACGTTGCTGATGAAGGGTGAACAGAGCAATGGGAGCGCGCCGGCTGTGGCCGCGCACTTGAGCTGGTCGGAGGAGTTGATGGTGATGGCGTACTGATGACCCACAAGTATAGGGGATCTATCGTAGTCCTTTCGATAAGTAAGAGTGTCAAACCCAACGAGGAGCAGAAGGAAATGATAAGCGGTTTTCAGTAAGGTTTTCTCTGCAAGCACTGAAATAGTAGGTGATAGATAGTTTTGTGATAAGATAAATAGTAACGAGAAAAAAGTAAATAAAGTAAATAAAGTGCAGCAAGGTGGCCCAATCCTTTATGTAGCAAAGGATAAGCCTGGACAAATTCTAATAATGAAGAAGGAGCTCCTGAGGACACATTGGGAATTATCGTCAAGCTAGTTTTCACCACGTTCATAAGATTCGCGTTCAGTACTTTCATATTTTGATATCTGGGTGGACTGGCACTTGGGTACTGCCCTAACATGGACAAGCAACCCACTTATGATTAACCCCTATTGCAAGCATCTGCAACTACAAAAAGGAGTATTAAGGTAAACCTAACCACAACATTAAACATATGGGCCCATATCAACCCCTAACGAAGCAACGCATAAAGTAGGGTTTAAGCTTCTGTCACTCTAGCAACCCATCATCTACTTATTACTTCCCTATGCCTTCCTCTAGGCCCAAATACTGGTGAAGTGTCATGTAGTCGACGTTCACATAACACCACTAGAGGAAAGACAACATACATCTCATCAAAATATCGAACGAATACCAAATTCACATGACTACTAATAGCAAGACTTCAACCATGTCCTCAGGAACAAACGTAACTACTCACAAAGCATATTCATGTTCATAATCAGAGGGGTAATAATATGCATAAAGGATCTGAACATATGATCTTCCACCAAGTAAACCAAATAGCATCAACTACAAGGAGTAATCAACACTACCAGCAACCCATAGGTACCAATTTGTGGTTTTGATACAAGATTGGATACAAGAGATGAACTAGGGTTTTGAGATGAGATGGTGCTGATGAAGATGTTGATGGAGATTGACCCCCTCCCGATGAGAGGATCGTTGGTGATGATGTTGGTGATGATTTCCCCCTCCCGGAGGGAAGTGTCCCAGACAGAACAGCTCCGCCAGAGCCCTAGATTGATTCCGCCAAGGTTCCGCCTCGTGGCAGCGGAGTTTCATCCCGTAAGCTTGCCCACGATTTTTTCCAGGGGAAAACCATTCATATAGCAGAAGATGGACGCCGGAAGCCCACCAGGGGGCCCAGGAGATAGGGGGCGCGCCCTATAGGGGGCGCGCCCCTATCTCCTGGACAGGGTGTGGGCCCCCTGGCCTATTTCTTTTGCCCAAAAATTCTTATTAAATCTAAAAAGTTGTTTCGTGGAGTCTCATGTATTTTGGAGTTGTGCAGAATAGGTTTCCAACGTTTGCTCCTTTTCCAGCCAGAATTCCAGCTGCCGGCATCGCCCCACTTCATGGTGAACCTTGTAAAATAAGGGAGAATAGCCATAAGTATTGAGATATAATGTGTAATAACAGCCCATAATGCAATAAATATTGATATAAAAGCATGATGCAAAATGGACGTATCAACTCTCCCAAGCTTAGACCTCGCTTGTCCTCAAGCGGAAGCCGAAATTGAAAAATATGTCCACATGTTTAGAGATAGAGATGTCAATAAAAATAAAATACGGACATGAGGGCATCATGATCATTCTAATAACAGCAACATATATGGATTTTGTCATATGATTTCCTATGTTCAAGTAATAAGCAATTCACAATGTCAAGTATGGTTCAAAAACTTCATTGGGAACTAACAAACTATAATCTCCGTCATTGAAGCAATTGCAATTTATCGTAACATCAGAAAGAGTCAATAATAGAGCTTTTCAGCAAGCTCACATACTCAACTATCTCGTAGTCCCCCCCTATAATTGTTAACACTCATGCAATACTTGTGGTTATAGAGTTTCAGCCAGACACTGAGAAAGATAGGGGCTTATTGTGTTGCCTCCCAACATATTCACCTTTAGGTGATGTCAACAATAATAGCATATTCCAACTTACATCCAATTGGATATATGCATCATGATCTTTCAAACACGAGGAGCTTGCCAAAGGATAAAATGAAAAAGGGAAAGGTGAGGATCACCTTGACTCAAGCATAAAGTGAAACATAAAGTAAAAGATAGGCCCTTCACAGAGGGAAGCAGAGGTTGTCATGTGCGTTTAGGGTTGATGCATGAAATCTTAATGCAAAAGAACGTCACTTTATATTGCCCCTTGTATGTGGACCTTTATTATGCAGTCCGTCGCTTTTATTACTTCCACAACAAGTTCGTACAAAGCTTATTTTCTCTGCATTAATAAGTCATACATATTTAGAGAGCAATTTTTATTGCTTGCACCGATTACAACTTACTTGAAGGATCTTACTCAATCCATAGGTAGGTATGGTGGACTCTTGTGGCAAAACTGGGTTTAAGGATATTGGGAAGCACAAGTAGTATCTCTACTTGGTGCAAGGAATTTGGCTAGCATGAGGGGGAAAGGCAAGCTCAACATGTTTGGAAGCTCAATGACAATATAGTTTAACTGAGATGTCGGAAAACATAAACCATTACGTTCTCTTCCTTGTCCAACGTCAACTCTTTTAGCATGTCATACTTAATGAGTGCTTCACAATCATAAAAGATGTCCAAGATAATATATTTATATGTGAACCCCTCTTTCCTTATTACTTCCTATTAATTGCAACGATGACCAAGGCTACGTTCATCAACTCTCAACAATTTTTATGCCTCATACTTTCTATGTGTGAAATTATCACTATCCATAAGATCAATATGAACTCTTTTGTTATCTACTTTTTGAAGATCATAGCAACATAGTAAAGCCCTTGACTCAACACTAATCTTTATTATAGATAGCACACGGACTCAATTACATAAAGAGATCACAAAGAAAAACTCAAAACTACTTGATATCAAAACTTCGAACTAATAGATCAAGATACTACTAAAAGGATCGAACTAAATAAAGCGGTAAATATAGGAGTGTGATGGTGATACGATACCGGGGTACCTCCCCCAAGCTTGGCAGTTGCCAAGGGGAGTGCCCATACCCAGGTGATTATTTCTCCTTCTTCACGGTTGGTGTCATGATCTTCTTGGCGATTATGCCCTTCAAGATACGGTTCTCCTCCTCGAGCTTATTGACTTGTTGTTTGAGGTCCATAATTTCTTTACGGAGCTTGCCCGTGACAGACAAAGCTCCTTTTACCCAAGGATGCTGCATAGCTTCTGGAGAACAAGTGAAACTCTTTTTAATATTTTCATAAGAAAGAAATCTGGAGTTGAAAGGAGTGACCGAAGTAGGGACAACCAGGCTAGGTAGTTCCCCCATAGTGAATTCTGCTTGGAGGCGAGAGGTAACTTATTGATCTTCCTCCATGGCATCTATCCTTTTCAAATCAGCCTCCATCTCATCCTCCGTTGATGGTCCAAAGTGATAGGCATCGCCATTTGCTCCTGGACCCGGCGTTGGGTAAGGCACCCGGCTCTCCCCAACTGATTCCTGAGAAGACATCTTTCTTAATTCTGCAACAGGAACAGCTCGAAACGAAAACAGAGGATATTTGCTTGATACGGTGGTCAAAACCTTCGGGAGTATATATAATGAATTTTTACCGACCAAAATACGTAACATACAAGAAAACGGAGTCCGGGAGGCACACCAGGTGCCCACGAGACACGGGGGCGCGCCCTATAGGGGGGGGCACCCTCCTCTCTCGTGGGAGCCTCGTGCCCCTTTCGGACTACTTCTTTCTTCCTAAAATCTTTAAATAATCCAAAACTGATAAAAATTGCCATTAGAGTTGTTTTGGAGTCGGTTTACTTACCGTACCATGTACCTATGCCTTTTTGGAGTCTGGGACGTTCTGGAAAGTATCTCTTATGTATTCCTCAGGGGTTATGGTTTCAATAATATTAGTTTCAACATTGATAGGAATACCTGAAATATAATGTTTAATTCTTTGACCGTTTACCACCCTCGGATTTGTGCCTTCAAAGTTGTTGATTTTTATAGCACCAGAACGACAGACCTCCTCGATAACATAGGGACCTTCCCATTTTGAGAGAAGTTTTCCTGCAAAAAATCTTAAACGAGAGTTGAACACTAACACATAATCTCCTATGTTAAACTCACGCTTCTGTATCCTCTTATCATGCCAGCATTTGACATTTTCTTTGAAAAGCTTAGCATTTTCATATGCTTGGGTTCTCCATTCATCAAGTGAGCTAATATCAAATAACCTTTTCTCACCGGCAAGTTTGAAGTCATAATTAAGCTCTTTAATAGCCCAATATGCTTTATGTTCAAGTTCAAGAGGTAAATGACAGGCTTTTCCATAAACCATCTTATATGGAGACATACCCATAGGATTTTTGTATGCAGTTCTATAGGCCCATAATGCATCATCAAGTTTTTTGGACCAATTATTTCTAGATCTATTCACAGTCTTTTGTAAAATTAATTTGAGCTCTCTATTGCTCAACTCTACTTGACCACTAGACTGCGGGTGATAAGGAGATGCAATTCTGTGATTGACATCATACTTAGCAAGCATCTTACTGAAAGCACCATGAATAAAGTGTGAACCACCATCAATCATAAGATATCTAGGGACTCCAAACCTCAGAAAAATAACTTCTTTAAGCATTTTAATAGAAGTGCTATGATCAGCACTACTAGTTGGAATAGCTTCTACCCACTTAGTAACATAATCAACAGCAACTAAAATATGTGTATAATCATTGGAGGTAGGAAAAGGTCCCATATAATCAAAGCCCCAAACATCAAACGGTTCAATAACAAGAGAATAATTCATAGGCATTTCTTGACGTCTACTGATGTTGCCTATTCTTTGACATTCATCACAAGATACAACAAACTTACGAGCATCTTTGAAAAGATTAGGCCAATAAAAACCAGATTGTAGTACCTTGTGTGCTGTTCTATGTCTAGCGTGGTGTCCTGCATAGGATTCAGAGTGACACTTGCGTAGGATTTGTTCCTATTCATGCTCAGGCACACAACGTCTAATAATATCATCTACTCCTTCTTTATAAAGGTGTGGATCATCCCAGAAGTAATGTCTTAAATCAAAGAACTTTTTCTTTTGCTGGTATGTGCAACTAGGCGGTATATATTTAGCAACAATGTAATTAGCATAATCAGCATACCAAGGAGCAGTACGAGAAGCATTGACGACCGCTAATTGTTCATCAGGAAAACTATCATTAATAGGCAGTGGGTCATCAAGAACATTCTCTAACCTAGACAAGTTGTCTGCAACGGGGTTCTCAGCTCCCTTTCTATCAATAATATGCAAGTCAAATTCTTGGAGCAAGAGAACCCATCTAATGAGTCTAGGCTTAGCCATCTTTCTTTTCCATAAGATATTTAATAGCAGCATGATTAGTGTGGATAGTAACTTTGGAATCAACAATATAAGGTCAAACTTATCACATGCAAACACAACTGCTAAGAATTCTTTTTCAGTGGTAGCATAATTTCTCTGGGCAGTATCAAGAGTCTTGCTAGCATAATGGATAACATTCAATTTCTTATCGACTCTTTGCCCTAAAACAGCACCTACAGCATAATCACTAGCATCGCACATAATTTCAAAAGGTAAATTCCAATCAGGTGGCTGAACAATAGGTTGCAGTGATCAAAGCTTTCTTGAGTGTTTCAGATGCTTCTACACAATCATCATCAAAGACAAAAGGAATATCTTTTTGCAATAAATTAGTCAGAGGCCTAGAGATTTTAGAAAAGTACTTAATGAACCTCCTATAAAAGCCGTCATGACCAAGGAAACTTCTTATACCTTTTATGTCCTTGGGACATGGCATCGTTTCAATAGCATCAACTTTGGCTTTATCAACTTCAATACCTCCCTCGGAGATCTTGTGCCCCAAGACAATGCCTTCATTAACTATAAAGTGACACTTTTCCTAATTCAGGACGAGACTAGTGTCTTCGCATCTCTGCAAAACTCGATCAAGGTTGCTCAAACAATCATCAAAAGAGGATCCATAGACGGAGAAGTCATCCATGAATACCTCACAAATCTTTTCACAAAAATCAGAAAATATAGCCATCATGCATCTTTGAAAGGTAGCAGGTGCATTACATAAACCAAAAGGCATACGTCTATAAGCAAAAGTACCAAAAGGGCAAGTAAAAGTAGTTTTAGATTGATCCCCCGCTGATACATGTATCTGAGAGAAGCCCGAATAACCATCTAGAAAGCAAAAATGTGTGTGTTTGGATAGCCTTTCTAGCATTTGATCAATAAAAGGTAAAGGGTAATGGTCTTTCTTAGTAGCTTTATTTAACTTACGGAAATAAATTACCATCCTATAGCCTGTAATAATTCTTTGCGGGATCAATTAATCTTTATCATTAGGAACAATGGTAATACCTCCCTTTTTAGGGACACAATGGACATGGCTTACCCATTCACTATCAGCAACGGGATAAATAATACCTGCCTCAAGGAGTTTTAGTATCTCCTTTCTTACCACTTCCTCCATTTTGGGATTTAATCGTCTTTGAGGATCTCTAACTGGTTTGGCATCTTTCTCCACTGAAATTTTGTGTTCACATAATGTGGGACTAATGCCCTTAAGATCATCCAGAGTATATCCAATAGCAGCTCTGTGCTTCTTCAGAGTTTTCAATAATGTTTCTTCTTCTTTCTCTGAAAGGTTAACACTAATAATAATATGCTATATTTCTTTTTCATCAAGATAAGCATACTTAAGATTATCACGTAATGGTTTGAGTTCAAACACGGGGTCATCCTTGGGTGGAGGGGGATCCCCAAGGATTTCAATGGGAAGGTTATGTTTCAGCATAGGTTCTTATTTAAGGAACACTTCATCTATTTCTTCCCTTTCCTTCATAAACATATCGTTTTCATGGTCTAGCAAATATTGTTCTAACAGATCAGTTGGAGGAACAACAATGGAAGCAAGACCAATAATTTCATCCCTACTAGATGGTTCCTTTTCACAATGTTGTCTACTAAACTTGGCAAAACTAAACTCATGAGACGTACCGTCTATGCCAACAGTGACAACCTTCCTATTACAATCAATCTTAGCACTAGCAGTATTCAAGAAGGGTCTACCAAAAATAATGGGACAAAAATCATCTTGTGGGGAACCAAGAACAAGAAAATCAGCAGGGTATTTAATATTCCCACACAAGACTTCAACATCTCTAACAATCCCAATAGGTTTAATGGTGTCCCTATTGGCAAGCTTAATAGTAACATCAATGTCTTATAATTCAACAGGTGCAATATCGTGCATAATTTCTTTATAAAGATCATAAGGTATCGCATTAGCACTAGCACCCATATCACATAAACCATGATAACAATGATCTCTTATTTTAACAGAAATAACAGGCGTGCCTACAACAGGTCTACGTGTCTTAGTATCAGGTCTAGCAATATTAGCAGTTTCACCCAAGAAAGAGATAACATGCCCATCTAAATCCTCATCCAAAAGATCTTTAATCATAGCAATACCAGGTTCAACATTAATTTGCTCAGGAGGTGTATAAGTCCTAGTATTACTCTTATGAACAACGGTCGAAGCTTTAACATGATCTTTTATCCTAACAGGAAAAGGAGGTTTTTCAATATAAGCAGTAGGAATAATAGGATCACTATATGTAATAGTCTTCTCTTCGAGTGTAATAGGTGCAACTAATCTCACTTCAATAGGAGGATTATATTTAAACCACTTCTCTTTAGGGAGATCAACGTGAGTAGCAAAAGTTTCACAAAAAGTAGCTACTAGATCAGAGTCAAGTCCATAATTAGAGCTAAATCCACGGAAAGCATCTGTATCCATAAAAGATTTAACACAATCAAACTTAGGTGTCATACCTGACTCCTTGCCATCGTCGGAACCCCAATCTTCAGAGTTGCGTTTAATTCTTTCCAATAAGTCCCATTTGAAATCAATAGTCTTCAGCATATAGGAACCAGTACAGGAAGTATCGAGCAAGTTGCGATTATCAAGAGAAAGTCGAGCATAAAAATTCTGAATAATCATTTCCCGAGAGAGCTCATGATTGGGGCACGAATACAACATTGACTTAAGCCTCCCCCAAGCTTGAGCGATGCTTTCTCCTTCACGAGGCCAGAAATTATATATGTAATTAGAATCACGATGAACAAGATGCATATTATAGAACTTCTGGTGAAATTCCAACTGCAATCGCTTATAATTCCAACATCTCGTATCATTACATAGCCTATACCATGTCATTGCATCTCCCTTCAAAGATAAAGGGAAGACCTTCCTTTTGACAACATCATCGGGAATACCTGCAAGCTTAAATAATCCACAAACTTCATCCACAAAGATAAGGTGTAAGTCGGGATGCAATGTTTCGTCTCCTGCAAAAGGATTAGCTAGCAGTTTTTCTATCATACTCGAAGGAATCTCAAAGTGAATATTTTCATAAGGTTCAGTAGGTTGAGGGGCATCTCTTTGATCTTCTGGTTGGGGTGAAGATACCCCAAACAATCCCCTCAAAGGATTAGTTTCCATAGTGACAAGTAATAGAAAATTTCAGCACACTATATAAATGTTTCCTTACCAAGTTCCACTCACCAAGAGCACTACGCTCCCCGGCAACGGCGCCAGAAAAGAGTTTTGATGACCCACAAGTATAGGGGATCTATCGTAGTCCTTCCGATAAGTAAGAGTGTCAAACCCAACTTGGAGCAGAAGGAAATGATAAGCGGTTTTCAGTAAGGTTTTCTCTGCAAGCACTGAAATAGTAGGTGATAGATAGTTTTGTGATAAGATAAATAGTAACGAGCAAAACGTAAATAAAGTAAATAAAGTGCAGCAAGGTGGACCAATCCTTTATGTAGCAAAGGATAAGCCTGGACAAATTCTAATAATGAAGAAGGAGCTCCCGAGGACACAATGGGAATTATCGTCAAGCTAGTTTTCATCACGTTCATAAGATTCACGTTCGGTACTTTGATAATTTGATATGTGGGTGGACCGGCACTTGGGTACTGCCCTAACATGGAAAAGCATCCCACTTATGATTAACCCCTATTGCAAGCATCCGCAACTACAAAAAGGAGTATTAAGGTAAACCTAACCACAACATTTAACATATGGGTCCATATCAACCCCTAACGAAGCAACGCATAAACTAGGGTTTCAGCTTCTGTCACTCTAGCAACCCATCATCTACTTATTACTTCCCTATGCCTTCCTCTAGGCCCAAATAATGGTGAAGTGTCATGTAGTCGACGTTCACATAACACCACTAGAGGAAAGACAACATACATCTCATCAAAATATCGAACGAATACCAAATTCACATGACTACTAATAGCAAGACTTCACCCATGTCCTCAGGAACAAACGTAACTACTCACAAAGCATATTAATGTTCATAATCAGAGGGGTAATAATATGCATAAAGGATCTAAACATCTGATCTTCCACCAAGTAAACCAAATAGCATCAACTACAAGGAGTAATCAACACTACTAGCAACCCACAGGTACCAATTTGTGGTTTTGATACAAGATTGGATACAAGAGATGAACTAGGGTTTTGAGATGAGATGGTGCTAGTGAAGATGTTGATGGACATTGACCCCCTCCCGATGAGAGGATCGTTGGTGATGACGTTGGTGATGATTTCCCCCTCCCGGAGGGAAGTGTCCCTGGCAGAACAGCTCCGCTAGAGCCCTAGATTGATTCCGCCAAGGTTCCGCCTCGTGGCGGCGGAGTTTCGTCCCGTAAGCTTGCCCACGATTTTTTCCAGGGGAAAACCCTTCATATAGCAGAATATGGACGACGGAAGCCCACCAGGGGGCCCAGGAGATAGGGGGCGCGCCCTACAGGGGGGCGCCCCCTGTCTCCTGGACAGGGTGTGGGCCCCCTGGCCTATTTCTTTTGCCCAAAAATTCTTATTAAATCTAAAAAGTTGTTTCGTGGAGTCTCAGGTCTTTTCGAGTTGTGCAGAATAGGTTTCTAACGTTTGCTCATTTCCAGCCAGAATTCCAACTGCCGGCATCCCCCCTCTTCATGGTGAACCTTGTAAAATAAGGGAGAATAGCCATAAGTATTGAGATATAATGTGTAATAATAGCCCATAATGCAATAAATATTGATATAAAAGCACGATGCAAAATGGACGTATCACGTACTTGGACCACCTGAGCGGGCGTCTGATAACCCACATGTATAGGGGATAATTTTAGCCTCTTCCGTTAAGTAAGAGTGTCGAACCCAACGAGGAGCTAAAGGTAGAAAAAATATTCTCTCAAGTCCTATCTGCCACTGATATGACTCTACGCACGCTTAGTGTTTGCCTTACCTAGAACAAGTATGAAACTAGAAGTACTTTGTAGGTGTTGTTGGATAGGTTTGCAAGATAATAAAGAGCACGTAAATATAAACTAGGGGCTGTTTAGATAAAGAAGCAATAAAGTAAATATAGCGAGTGTGCAAAAGTGGTGGTAGGAGTTGTGAAATTGTCTCCAAGCAATTGACTATGTTACTAGACCGGTAATCACTATTGCAATTTTATTTGAGGGAGAGGCATAAGCTAACATACTTCTCTTCTTGGATCATATGCACTTATGATTGGAACTCTAGCAAGCATCGGCAACTACTAAAGATCATTAAGGTAAAACCCAACCATAGCATTAAAGTATCAAGTCCCCTTTATCCCATACGCAAACAACCTACTTACTCGGGTATGTGCTTCTGTCACTCACGCCACCCACCATAAGCAAATCATGAACATATTGCAAACCCTACAGCGGGGATCCCTCACGCTTGCGCGACACGGAGAGCACCATAGGACAACACCAATAATAAAACATGCAACTCAACCCAATCATAGCAATTCATCAATCACCGATAGGACAATGAAAATCTACTCAGACATCATAGGATGGCAACACATCATTGGATAATAATATGAAGCATAAAGCACCATGTTCAAGTAGAGGGTCCGCGGGTTGTGGGAGAGTGGACCACTGAATATAGATGGGGAAGGTGATGGAGATGTTGGTGAAGATGATGGCAGTGTTGATGAAGATCGCGGTGATGATGATGGCCCCCGGCGGTGTTCCGGTGCCACCGGAAGCAAGGGGGAGAGAGCCCCCCTTCTTCTTCTTCTTCCTTGACCTTCTCCCTAGATGTGAGAAGGGTTTCCCCTCTGGTCCTTGGCTCACATGGCGTGGGAGGGGTGAGAGCCCCTCCGAGATTGGATCTATCTCTCTGTCTCTCTTTGTCTCTGCATTCTCAGATTCTGCCCTGGCACCGTTTCTTTTATTTCTAGAGATCCGTAACTCCAATTGGATTGAAACCTTCGCCCATATATTTTTCCAAAAATTATCTTTCTTGCGGCCAAAGTAGAGCATCAACCGCCTTATGAGGGGCTCACAAGGGTTAGGGGCGCGCCCAATTAAAGTGGTGGCGTGGGCCACACTCGTGGGCACCTCGGGCACCGTCTCGCGTTGATTCTTCCTCCCAAAAATCACAAATATTCCAAAATAATTCTCCGTCCATTTTTATCCCGTTTGGACTCCGTTTGATATGGGGTTTCTGTGAAACATAAAACATACAACAGACAGGAACTGGCACTGGGCACTGGATCAATATGTTAGTCCCAAAAATAATATAAAAAGTTGCCAAAAGTATATGACATTGAATAATATTGGCATGGGACAATAAAAAATTGTAGATACGACGGAGACGTATCAGCATCCCCAAGCTTAATTCCTGCTCGTCCTCGAGTAGGTAAATGATAAAAAAGATAATTTTTGATGTGGAATGCTACCTAGCATAATCTTGATCATATATCTAATCATGGCATGAATATTAAGACACGAGTGATTCAAAGTAATAGTCTATCATAGACATAAAAACAATAATACTTCAAGCATACCAATAAAGCAATCATGTCTTTTCAAAACAACATGTCCAAAGAAGGTTATCCCTACAAAATCATATAGTCTGGCTGTTGCTCTATCTTCATCACACAAAGTATTTAATCATGCACAACCCCGATGACAAGCCAAGCAATTGTTTCAAACTTTAGTAATCTTAGACTTTTTCAACTTTCACGCAATACATGAGCGTGAGCCATGGACATAACACTATATGTGGAATAGAATGGTGGTTGTGGAGAAGACAAAAAGGAGAAGATAGTCTCACATCAACTAGGCGTATCAACGGGCTATGGAGATTCCCATTAATAGATATCAATGTGAGTGAGTAGGGATTGCCATGCAACGGATGCACTAGAGCTATAAGTGTATGAAAGCTCAAACTGAAAACTAAGTGGGTATGCATCCAACTTGCTTTCTCATGAAGACCTAGGGAATTTGAGGAAGCCCATCGTTGGAATATACAAGCCAAGTTCTATAATGAAAATTCCCACTAGTATATGGAAGTGACAATTCAAGAGACTCTCTATATGAATAACATGGTGCTACTCTGAAGCACAAGTGTGGTAAAAGGATAGTAACATTGCCCCTTCTCTCTTTTTCTCTCATTTTTTTGGTGGGCTTCTTTGGCCTCTATTTTTTATTTGGGCTTCTTTGGCCTCTTTTATTTTTCATAAAGTCTGGAGTCTCATCCCGACTTGTGGGGGAATCATAGTCTCCATCATCCTTTCCTCACTGGGGCCATGCTCTAATAATGATGATCATCACACTTTTATTTACTTACAACTCAATGTTACAAATCGATATCTAGAACAAAGATATGACTATATGAATGCCTTCGGTGGAGTACCGGGATGTGCAATGATCTAGTGTAGCAATTATTGGTGTTCTGGGAACGGGGGTCCCCAGACTTGCCTGCCTAAGGCCTGTGGCGTGGCTCAAGTGGTGGCCTAGTACGGCCCATCTTCATCAACTCAAGCTCAAGACCCTCACGAGAGGCCAAGCCTTGCGGGGCGGATGACGCAAGGCTTCCTCAGGCACGGCTTCACCAGGATGGCTCGCGAGGAGGCGGAGAGATCAAGGCGAGGGTACCTCACGAGGTACTGGTGATGCAAGCCATGACGATCGAGGCCAGGAGGGCGCCAGGCGGGCGCCGACCTGTGTAGTGTCCTTGTTTCCTCTTTGGTGCAAAGGGGGCAAGCACAGGCGCGGAGTACCAAGGCATCAAGCAAAGGTTACCATTTCGGTGCACCGATACCAAGACCGGCAGAGCGGCAGGACGGAGCTCACCATGGAGCCCAAGACGGCGTCATTGCCAGTGCCTTTGGCAGTCGAAGACCAACTTTAGTCAGGATAACTTGTGCTAGATGTTCCCCTTCAAAATGGCCGTTGTTGGCGCCCTTCACTACAAAAAAAATACACTTCCGTGATGATATGTGTTTGTCACAGTAGGTTGTGTTTTTTGTCATGCATGTACATCCATGACAATTTTATGACAGAATCAAGATAGTCATACATGTGCTGTCATAGAAGTGTTCCACGACATTACCAAAATTATCATCACGGAAGTGTCCACTTCCATGACGATAAATCGCGCGTCACAGAAGTGCTTTTGTCAAGGGCGACCGACACGTGGCATCCACCGTAACGGAACGCCGTTAAGCTATCGGGTCGGGTTTTGAATCCGATAACCCGTTAACAGCCCCGACCAATGGGGATTTTCCACGTGTAAAATCATCGTTGGCTGGAGGAAACACGTGTCGGCTCATCATTGGGACAGATGTCATCCACTCACTGGACAGAAGGCGCCTATGATACATCGAAACGTGGCACAGCCCAACAGTGGCCCATTCCTGTGAAAAGGCCGGCCCGTTTGACTTGGTCAAAAGCTGGCGGGCCGACCCATGGAAAGCCTGTTAACGGCTTGTTCGTATATAGCCCATTTACAGCCCGCTAACCCAAGGCCCGTTACGCCCTATGCAAATTAGGCCCAGTAGCGTCATCTGGGCCATCCAATATGATTCCAGCCCGTTTTCACTTCTGGCCCATGTATAGCCCATGACGTCTTTCGGCCCATATGAGGCCCCTTGTAACTCTTGGCCCATTTAGCGGCCCACGCTGAAACTGGCCCATAATGAACAGTGTATTACTTTACACCCATTAACGGCCCGCGGTGAAACTGGCCCGTAATGAACAGTGTAACACTTTATACCCACTAACGGCCCATTATTCCATTGGGCCGTTTCCAACCCAAGTTAACTTTCGGCCTTCCGAGGGCCCATTTATTCTTGGGCTCATTTGCAGCATTCGGTTAGTTACAGCCCGTTACTGTCATTTTCTGCTTGTGGGCCAAATTCAGCCCGTCGTTACAGTCGGCCCGTTTGTGGACCGTTAGCCTATTGGTCCATTTTCATAGCATCACCAAATATGGCCTATTAACGGCCCGTTATGGTCAGCCCATAAAATGTACGATTTCCATTAAAGGCCCGTCTACGGCCCATTAAAGGCCCGTACAAGACCCATAAATGAGTCGGTGGCCCATGGATCCTACGAGACGTAGAAGGCCCATGGATCCTACGAGACGTAGAAGGCCCATGGATCCTACGAGACGTAGCAGGCCCATGGATCCAATGGCCCGTACATGGCCCATGGATCCGACGGCCCGTACATGGCCCATGGATTCGACGGCCCGTGAAGGGCCATGGTCGGGCGAGTTGGCCCCTGTTTGAACGATATAGCATATTCAAAGAATTATCCTACTCAATACTATCACCTCTAAAAAGCATATACTATACAACAAAGAGATCAAGGCATAGAAAGGTAGAATAATCCTACACTATACAATAAAGAAACTACAGCCGATTATACCCACTGGGCATTATGGTTCGGCACAGGTGATAATAAAGCATACACAAACAGCAAATTACATACACTGGTCAAATACAACTCATACATCATGGACGCACATCAAATTAACTCCATTTTAACTATAATCTATTCAGAAAATAGGATTGGCCGGATTCAGATAGCACAAATTTCAGTCTGCAAAATCTCCAATTCCTTCATGGTTAGCTCGGTGTCTTGTTTCATTTTTTTGACTCCTGCATCTAATACCTGCATGTCCAGTGTCAACTTGTGGATTATACATTTACAATCATGTACATGTTGTCTTGCCACCTCTAGTTGATGCTCGACAATATCAGCACATTCCAATTCCAATCCATAATCATTCGATAACGGCCATGCCGCACTACTCGCAGATTTTTGTGTTGATGTCACTTCATCCTAAAATGTTTCTGTAAGTACACATGACTAGGGAAAAAATATAGTTACAATAGTGAAGCGAACAAGACACTATTTTGTACTACATGGCAAAACAGGACTAACAATAATGTTGCACATCACATTCACAAAAAAATGTTGCACGTCATGAAGCATAAGCAGGTGATATTTTAAAAATTATAAAAAAGATAGTCTATGCAACCTGCATACAGAAATCCCTCTTAGCTCACCAGAGGAGCATGATGTTGGGGCCCAATCGAAAACACAGACAAGTTACAAATTTAGACCGCACGCTGCAAAGAAGTAAGCAAACAGTTGGCCATTCTGTACCTCAATTAAAGTCTTAGGGAGCATAATGAACAGCACAGGGTTTCATACAAACATACTACATCAGGCAAAACTATGCAATCATTAGCGTAGTATAAACTAGATTGTGAGCCTCATGCAATAATAGTTGGTTAATAGACTTCAAAGCTTCAGGCACACTTCGGGAGAGTAATTAAATGGTAAGGCCTTTAATTATGTCAACTAATAGTGATACAAGTACCGAACATCAGGCATGATTATTTGGGCATCTCATTAACTAAGGACAAATAAAGCAATTGAAAAGAGAAAATTAACTATGCCTGAAACAAACAAGGAATTGAACTGTTGAGTTGCATACAGTGACTTACCTTAGCAGGTTGAAGAGGCTCAGCGCAGCTCCTACTTCTCTTGCAAGGCTCCTCCCTAACATCTTGTACTTGGAAATCCTCAATCTTATCTTCATTGCACCCCCTCTGCATGGTGACACAAACTAGTTACTCGTCTCCTTGGAAGATAAATATGCATACTTTCCAGTCTGTGAACACAAAAGGATGAGATTATAACAAAACAACACCACATAATGAAACATGCCGCATCTCTTGCACTTGCACACAATGAAATGAGCATTTACTATGTCTGCACTTTGTAAGAACTAGGCATACCTTCAAACTGGATCTCCAGGTACTCTTGAAGAGCCTACTGTAGTGTACAGCCAAACCTTTATGTCACCTATGAGTTAGACAAGGCCCTACTACAGCAACCCTTAGTGTTTAAATTGTTGACAAGCTCTGTTAGAGTGTTAGGTCAAGAACAACAAGTAATTAAAGCAAACGGTCCTAGTATGGCTGGCTGATGCAAACAAGCAATTGAACAGATGTGTGAGCAAATCTTACATATCAAGAAAAGAAGCAAAGAAGGAGGCTTAAAGACCATCACTTGACTGACCAGATTTAAGGGGCATTTAAACATCATGTGCAACGTATGAACTAACATAAACATTGCATATTCCAGATTCTACAATGGAATGCACATGTACTAGGTTATGCCATGTATGATGATGCCTAAATGTACAGATAGCAGGCAAGAGTGATTCATCATTGCACGCACAATTGAATTGCAGGTTAAGGGCCAGTTCGATTCAGCCTTTTCAGGGCATATTGTCAAAATAAGCCATAAAAGATGTAAAGAAGTCATTTTTGAGTTATGGGCTTGGGCTTAACTAATTTTGCTTTGGAGGGGGGTGTTCCGGTAGAACCTCACTAAAAATTGAAGGGAAGAGGAATAGTGAAATGACTCTGTTGTCTGCCTATATTACACTCAAAATGCAACTGTTGACGCTCGTGTCACACCTGACGCTCAAGTAAAAACAAACACGCAAGCATTCATTGCCCTGCCCGCTTGCATCTCCTCTCCCCTTTCCCTCTACCTCGATCCCCTGCCTGCAGCACTAGGGTTCCTCCAGCGAGCCGTCGTCACTGGTCCCATATGGTCTGGTCCTCGATGATGCTATGTCCAGCTAGGCTACATGGTAGGCGGGTAGGGGTAAATCTCCCTGGCTGCTCCTCCCTCTAGCGCCGCCCCTCATTCTCATGGTCTCCAGCAGCTGCTCCACTGTGGTTCGTCCAACGCACTACTCCGGCGGGCGCTGCACAACTACGGCTGATGCCACACTACGGCAGAAGGAACCTTATTCCCCCTCCCCTCCTCCCAGGCCATGGCCTTGAGGTGTTGTTGAAGGATGAGCTCATCCAACAAGGTGAGGATCTCCTCTGATTTTTTGCCAAATTTTCATTCTGATCCGCTATACGATGAATTTCTATGAGCTGCTTCTGCTGCTGCTATATGATGCATTGCTATGAGCTACTCCTGCTACTACTATATGATGAATTGCTATGAGCTGCTGCTGCTGTATGATGAGTTGCTATGAGCTGCTGCTACTGCTATATGATGAATTGCTATGAGCTGCTGCTGCTGCTATATGATGAGTTGCTATAAGCTGCTCCTGCTGCTGCTATATGATGAATTGCTATGAGCTGCTCCTGCTGCTGCTATATGATGAATTGCTATGAGCTGCTCCTGCTGCTGCTATATGATGAATTGCTATGAGCGGCTGCTGGTATATGATGAATTGCAGACTGCTGCTGTTGTATGATGAGTTGCTATGAGCTGCTACCGCTGCTATATGATGCTTTCAGGTGGTGCTGCTATATGATAATAACCAGCCACTTGGACCATCGAATTTCAATAAATAATTGTTCTTCATTTAAATGTGGGTCATGCGTTCTTCGTTTAAATTAGGCAATGGGATCTCTATGGAAAACATTGACCAAAGTAGATTGTGCCAAGTAGATGGTATCTTTGTATTTGCATTTTGAGCAAATAGTGATGGTCTATTTTCCTATCATATTAATTACTGCAATGGGTTCAATTTGTGATGTTCGCAAGTCAAATTAATTTCCATATGGGCAGCAAAATGAAAAATATATAATGCAATCTAGACTTTCCACTGATCATACCAAAGATAAGCTAAAAACGCAATGAAAAGAACTGGTTGGCTTATTACATGGAGCTTATATTCACAGGTGCTTATTTTCTTAGGATAACTCGTAATAACTGTCCCTAAGAAACTTGGCTAATAGAACTGGCATACAAATAACATGTCACAATGATTGCAATGGAGGAGTGAGGTACCATAGCACACTGTATAGACTCACCGCTGCCTCTCCTTTTTTGCGATGTTCCATGAAATTGCCACATACATCTTGTACTTTTTCATTGTGTAACCCTATCTGCAAGTTGACACGACTAATTTTAGACATCTCTACATGATACTACATTGCATATCCCTTGCGCATATTTAAACCACCAATTAACGATTGTGTGCGTACCATAAACTAGCCATGACTCTGTATGCTGGACTAGCAGGCACTCTAAGGGAGCCTAATGTAGTGCACTGGAATTCCTACATGCCACCTATGATTTTGTGTAATGTACTGCCCATGTTCCTAAATATATGTCTTTGTAGAGATTCCAGTATGGACCACATACAGATGTATATAGATGCATTTTTGAGTGTAGATTCACTCATTTTGCTCCGTATGTAGCCTATAGTGGAATCTCTAGAAAGACTTATATTTAGGAACAGAGGTATGAGATAGTATCATGTATGACATCTACATATCTAATTTAGCAGTCAGTAGTAGAAATCATTGTCTACACAAAGGGATTACTGGTCGAAAATCCTAGCAAAGCACGCTGGCAGGCACAGAACAATACAAGAGAGAGAGACGCGCTTACAAGATCATAGCAATGCCTCAGTCTAGGATCTTGGTTGGCCAAGCTGTTAGATCCAGAAGAAACATATTCCTTGTAGTTTTTGCCAGCTGCATAACAGGTAACAATGACCGGTTAGTATATTTGAAGTACATTGGGCAGGTGATGCTGGACGGGTCTAAAGGTGACAAGTACCTAGGCCGTGGCGGGTGCTTGGCATCTCTCCAGACGATGGGAATCAGGTTAGAAACGTCGAGGGTGATGACGTTGCGCTGGCTGTCGGGGTCCGGTAAGGAGATCTAGAACCGTCGAGTAGGGTGTTTGTGGAGCGGCTCCGGTAGGGTGGACTACGGTGTGGGCGAAGCGGATCTGTGGCCGTAGACGAGGGCGTAGGTGAAGCTGCTCCGGTGGTTGGTTTAAGGATGGTGTCGATGACGCGGATCTGCGGCCGTGGATGGGGCGTCAGAAGCTGCTCCGGTGGTTGGGTTAAGGATGGTGTCAACGATGCGGATTTGCGGCCGTGGATGGGGCGTCAGGAGCTGCTCCGGTGGTTGGGTTAAGGGTGGTGTCGACGATGCGGATCTGTGGCCGTGGACGGGGCGTCAGAAGCTGCTCCGGTAGGTTGGATGAAGGTGCGAGGAAGCAGATCTGAGGCCGTGGACTTGTGAGTTGGCAAAGCGGCCCCGGTAGGGTTGAGAATGGTATAGGAGAAGCTACTCCGGTAGGGTTGACGATGCTGTCGGTGAAGCGGCTCCGGTAGGGTTGAGGAAGGTGTCGGCAAAGCGGCTCCGGTAGGGTTGAGGAAGGTGTCGGTGAAGAGGATCAGAGGCCGTCGACGGGGGCGTCGGTGGGGCGGCAACAGGGGGTGTGGACGAAGCATCTCCGGTGGGGAGTACGAATGAGCCGCTGCAGATGCGCAGCTGTTGACGCGAGTACCGGCGAAGCAGATCCTGTGTTGTGGACAAGGCCGACACTGAATGGGCTGTGGTACAGTGGTGGATGAGCAGTCTACTTGTTTCTAGGGGAGGTGGGAGGGGTATATGCGGCCGCAGAAGCAGATCCGGCGAGGTGGACGCCGTTGGCAGTGAATGGGCTATGGTACGCCGGTGGATGAGTAGTCTAGGGTTTCGAGAGGGGAGGGGAGAAAGGGCGATGAAGTACGGACGGCATGATGTAAGATGCTCTGGTGCTGTGGAGTTAGTCGTTTTTGCGGGAGGGGGAGAGGAAATGGGGGTGCTGTGTAGTGGGGGGAACCGGAAGTTACCAAAGCAGCCCCGACCTATCATGTAGATGAGGGTGGTATTGTAACTGTTGGTCTCCGTGCACCAAGGACAAAAGGGGGATTTCGCATGCTAAAGACTAAGGTGGCGGAAATTTTAGAAGGAGGCGGGATATTTTGCTGCCCGTGGGATCGTTCGTATCCAGTTTCAACTAATTTTGAAAGTGCTAGCGGGAAGGTCATGCTAGACTGTGTACACGGGGGACGCGTCAGCAGTTAATAACTGGTGTGAAGTGCACCCCAGAAAAAAAGACAATAACTCGGGATGATGCGCCGATAACTTGGACGTTCACACAGGCGTGGCCAATCGTACGGTGTAGTGGCGCGTTCACAAAAAAAGAGATCAAATGCTCAGCCTATGTATTTCACATGTAAATAGATGATTTAGTGCCATTGGTTATTTACTTTAAACATAATGCATTGACATGTTAGTGTAGAGGCGCACAAAAAGAAATGGATATTGTAGTCAGCTACTTAAAAGTGTTACCTCATATGATTACATAGCTTCCATTTCATAAATTGCATACCCGTTGAATTCATATATGAATATTACATATATTACTTCAAAATAGAAACTTAAATTATCCAAGACTAATGAATTTGAATGCAAGTGTAACAATGTTGCATGTACATGATAGCTACATTGGTTGTTTGAAGAAACGTCACTGTAACTTTGTCATGCACAACTGAAAAGGTTTATTTAAATAGAAAAATGTGATATGTGAGTGTCCAATCTTTATAGCGTTGAATTGATATTGTACCTTTGGCCACGATATGAAGTAGATATTGACTTATGTACAAGCGATGCACGTCCACGATCGCTAGATAGTGATACGTGAATGAATTGTGCAATCCCTCTCACACGCATACATATCTCATTTCCCTGTGGGCATCCGAATCACACACGCGCACTTCGTGTATTTCTCCCCCTCCGTCAGGGTTAAATTCGTCTTTCTACCCCGTCCTACAAGTCTCTCACACAGAAACACACATGCTCTCTATGTCTAACACACCCACCCCTTTAATTCCGCCCACCCACATCCACTAATGTCTCAAAGTATAACAATGTCTCTCACACATATGCTATCTACCTATCCCTTAATATAGCTAGATATGTGTCACACAAACTCCTTCTCCCTACTAGCAAGATGCCCATTCGTTGCACGGAACATCAAGATGCATTTGTATGAGAAGTTTATCTTGTGGGAGAAAAGGATGAACGAGGGAATGCCTTATTTGCAAATGCGAGAGGGGTGTGGGTATCTTTTTGCAAATTGCCATATTTTCCTTCTTGTCTGTCAGATATAAATCGGATGGCCTATATTGCAGGATGGCAGGAACACCATCATCACCAACTCTGTTTTTTATAAGAGTAGAGATATGTGAGTGTTACTGCCCCCCCCCACACACCCACACTTCCCAACACCAAAGGAGTAGGGCGACACCTCGATCTTGATACTAATCTATAGACTGGCTTCTCTCTCAAACATACACACACACACTACCCGGCACCAAAGGAGTAGGGTGAAACCTCGATCTTGATACTAATCTATCGACTGGATTCTCTCTCAAACACACACACACACACACACACAGTACCCGACACCGAAGGAGTAGGGTGGCACATCGATCTTGATAATAATCTATGTACTCCTCTTACAAACACACACACGCGCGCGCGCGATAC